>NC_053427.1:20077594-20377594 GCF_007990345.1 Gossypium hirsutum | reverse complement strand
GAAAGGCATCATCATATGAATTACTTATACCAATAATAGCCAATTTCAAATGGCCTTATACAAAATGAACTTTCAACCAATAATAGCCAACACATTTGGCCAAATCAATTATGACACATAACAAAATGACCAAGTCCCCTATACATGCCATAACTCAAAATATTGAAATCATTGGTACCAAAATAATTGTTGATAGTGTGAGTGGATCTCCGACAGTCTTCGATCCCTGAGCTAGCTTGGTGGCACTATAAGACAAGGGAAAGGAAAGGGGAGTAAGCTTTATAGCTTAATAAGTTTCTATGCAAATAATAAGCATCATAACCACACATTTAACATACAATTAGCGTGATAAAAAATAAACATGAATGATATCAAAATCTTTAGTCTTAACTTACTCAATCATAACTTTATAGGGTTCATCATATATCGAGCTCATTACATATGAGTTTTACGTACATACCTGTACCAAATCGTAACATACCATAGCCTTTCACAACTTGACATTCCTATTGAACACTCGGAATATTAACAGATACTTGAAAAACTTGCACATAAGTGCCATGTAGCCAAAGCTACCTCACATCTCATAATACATATAGGCTCGTTTTCGAGCTACTCACGGGCTTGCTCACACAAGCTGTCAGTCAGGACATAGCTACATAGTACTTCTCACATAAGCTGTCAAGTAACCGCAACTCATGCTGGACTACCCAACCACTGGTAGGACATACAAGGCCAGTACCTGGATCACATAAACACATGGGTTCCTAGTGACATGTCGTATCCTATTCTATTCCTAAGGCTTAACTAGGAATTCTTGCTTATCGAAACTTTGTCTAATACGTCCAAAGATTCATTTACAATTCATGCAATATTAAAGTATTTAAAACATAAATATAACAATGCATTATTTACAAACGAACTTACCTCAGTACAAAAATAGTAGAATTTGACCTAATCGTCAAACACTTTGTTTTTACCCTGATCTAGGTTTGAACCTTGTTTCTCTTGATCTATAATAACAAATTTAACTTCTTGAATACACACATTGTTGAATTCAGTTCAAAAATCATATTATGGAAAAATTACATTTTTACCCCTAATGTTTCACATTTTTACAATTTAGTCCCTAGGCTCGTAAATTGGAATCTATTCAATTTCTTCAAAACCCAAGCCTACCAAACCATTTTCATACTTATACTATCTTACATTTTCCACTTAATCACACTTTTACTACTTATTTTATAACTTTTACAAATAGGTCCTTTTTAACATTTTTACCGAAAATCACTTAGCAAAAGTTGTTTTTCTAACATCAAACATGCATTTTCTACCATTAGCCCTCAAAATACACACATTTCTAACATGGGTCAAACCCTAGACCTTAATCATACCTCAAATTAGTGCTAGAAATAGGTAGATCGAGTTACAACGACTTCAAAAATGTAAAAAGCATTAAAAATGGGGCTATAACGGACTTACAATCGAGCTTGGAAGCTTGAAAAACCTAGATATGTCTTCCTCTTGTAAATTTCAGCCAAGGGTTAGAATATGAGCAAAAATTGGCTTTTATTTTGCTTATTAAACCATTTAATTACCAAATGACCAAAATGCCCCTAACTTGAAACATAAAAATTCTCTTACTGCATGTCCATTTTTGTCCACTAAATTAATAAATGGTCTAATTACTCTCTAAGGACCTTCAATTTAAAATTTCATAGCAATTAGAAATCTCTAGCTTCTAGAACTCAAGTTTTTCACTTTTTTTAATTTAGTCCTTTTTACTAAATTGAGTGCTCAAACGTGAAAATTTTCAAACAAAATTTTCACAGAATCATTCCATAAAATTATGAACCATAAAAATATAATGAAAATAATTTTTTTCTACATCGGATTCGTGGTCCTGAAACTACTATTTCGACTAGACCCAAAATCGGGCTGTTACAGTATTCTTGAAGATTGATCTTTGTTTTGGTTATTATCAGCTACGAGTGAAAGCTTCAGATGTGCTGAAAACCATGTTTAGAACCAGCTACAGATACTATGAATTTCTTGTGATGTCATTTGGTTTAACTAATGCACCTGCAGTATTTATGGATTTGATGAACAAGATCCTCAGATCGCATTTGGATAGATTTTTTGTGGTATTTATTGACAACATTCTGATATATTCACGAGATGAGTCTGAGCATGCTAAACACTTGAGAATTGTTTTGTAAACCCTACAAGATAAACAACTCTTTGCTCACTTCAGCAAATGTGAGTTTTGGCTCTGAGAGGTTAGTTTTCTAGGAAATATAGTATCGACTGAAGGCATTAGAGTTCACCCAAGTAAAATTTCAATAATTGTTGATTGGAAACCACTGAGAAACATATCTGAAGCCAGAAGTTTTCTGGGACTAGCAGGTTATTACCGAAGGTTTGTTAAAGGGTTCTTGATGATAGTTACACTGATGAAACAACGTTTACAAAAATATGTGAAATTTGAATGGTCCAAGAAAAGTCATCAAAGTTTCAATCAGTTGAAAGAACTGTTGACCGAAGTACTAGTTCTGGTTCAACCTAAATTGGTTAAAAAATTTGTAATTTTTAGCAATGCATCTCTAAATGGTTTAGGTTGTGTTTTGATGCAGGAAGGAAAAGTAATAACTTATGTTTCCATACAATTAAAGCAACATGAAAAGAATTATCCGACTCATAACCTAGAGTTGGCAGCTATTGTGTTTGCATTGAAAATTTGGAGACACCATTTGTTCGGCAAAAAGTGTCCTATTTATCGACCATAAAATTTTGAAATATCTAATATAGTAGAAAGATTGGAATTTGAGACAACGTAGATGGCTCAAACTATTAAAAGATTATGAGTTGATCATTGATTGTCATCCGAGAAAAGTGAATGTAGTTGCTGATGCTCTGAGTAGAAATTCTTTATTTGCTTTGCGAGCGATGAATACACGACTGGCATTATCTGATGATGGTTTGATCTTAGCCGAGTTGAAAGCTAGACCAATGTTTTTATAGCAGATCTGTGAAGCTCAAAAAGGTTATGACGATTTGTTAACTAAATGGGCACAGTGTGAGTCGACTTTTGATTCAAAATTTCAGATAGGATTTGATGGTTGCTTATTGTTCAAAGGTAGAATTTGTGTACCGAAGAGTTCAGAACTCATTCAGAGAATCTTACACAAAGTTCATAGTGATAGCTTATCTATTCACCCGAGAAGTAATAAGATGTACGATGATTTGAAACAAATGTATTAGTGGCCAGGAATGAAATGTGATATATCTGACTTTGTATCTAAATGCTTAGTATGTCAGCAAGTTAAAGTTGAACATCAGGTACCTTCCAGATTATTACAGCCAGTGATGATACCGGAGTGGAAATGGGATTGAGTTAGTATGGACTGTGTAACGGGTTTACCCCTATCTCTGAGGAAGAAAGATGTTATTTGGGTTATTGTTGATTGTTTGAAAAAGTCTGTACATTTTATTCTAGTACGTATAGTCTACTCCCTTAACAAATTAGCAGAGTTATATGTTTCAAAGATTGTCAGAATACATGGAATGCCAGTCTCCATTATTTTGGATAGAGATCCGTGGTTTACATCATGATTTTGGAGAAGGTTACAACAAGCTTTAGGTACACGGTTGCATTTTTAGCACTGCATTTCACCCTCAGACCGATGGTCAATCCGAGTGTGTGATTTAGATTCTCAAAGATATGCTTCGTTGTTGCATATTAGAGTTCGAAGGCAACTGGGAGAAATATTTATCGTTGGTCAAATTTGCATATAATAACAGTTTTCAACCGAGCATAAAAATGGCACTGTATGAGACTCTGCATGGCCATAAGTGTCAAACTCTGTTATACTGGACTGATCGTAGTGAGAAAAAGATACACAGGGTTGATTTGATTCGTGAGACCAAAGAAAAAGTAGAAGTGATCTGAGATAGTTTGAAAGTAATTCAGATCGTTAGAAAACATATGTAGATTGTAAATGTAAAGGAATAGAGTTCCAAGTCGGCGACTGAGTATTCTTGAAAGTATCACCCTGGAAAAAAGTTCTTCGATTTGGTCACAAAGGGAAGCTGAGTGTGCGATTTATCGGGCTTTATGAGATTATTGAAAGAATTAGACCTGTTGTGTATTAATTAACTTTACCGTCAAAACTAGAAAAGATTCATAATGTCTTTCACGTGCTTATGTTGTGACGATACCGATCTGAGCCTTCACATGTTATTTCCTTGATGGATGTGAGATTCAGTCTGATATGTCGTACAATGAGGAACCGATCAGAATCCCAACACGAGAGCTGAAAGAATTGAGAAACAAGAACATAGCGTTTGTAAAAGTTCTTTGGCAACAACACGGGATAGAAGAAGCCACCTGGGAACCTGAGGAAGATAAGATAAAACAATACCAGAACCTATTTTCTGGGAATTTTTTGGGACGAAAATCCCTTTAGGGGGAGAGTGGTAATAGCCCATTTTTAGTAAAATCAAAATAGCGATTTCGGGACCACAAATCTGAAGTCAGATAATTTATTTTATTATTATTCTATTTCCTATAGTATGATAGTAATATTGTATAAGAATTTCGTTAATAAATTTTACCATTTACATGCTCAATTTGATAAAAATGACTAAATAGCGTAAAGTGAAAAAGTTGAGTTATAATATCTAAAGGTATTAATTAGCTATAAAAATTTAAAGTGAAAGTCCTTACATGGAAATTAGACCATAAATAAGATAGTGGAATATGACGGCTTGGCATTTTGTGTAATTTTTAAAAGTTTTAAAGGTTAATTAAGTAATTAGGTAATTAAAGTTAATATTAAATAAAAATAAATTAAGTATCATCTTGGTTTCATCTCTTTCAACCGAAACATTAGGGTTTGGAAGCCATTTTTGGTGTTCAACTTTTGGCAATCTTATTCTTGCCTATTTGATATGTATTTTTAATCCGTGTTAATGATTTCTATGCTTTTGTGATCGTTGTTTCTTAATCTAGCTAGCTTGGGGACTAATTTGTAAAACTGTTTAAGGATTTGAGTTTTACCATGAATGACTATTGGTTGCTTTTGTTGTTTGATGGTAGAAAATGGGTTGCTGTTGATAGATAAACAATTTTTGTTAAGTGATTTTTGGTAAAAATGTCAAATAAAGATTAAATTGAAAATTAGAAATTTTACATGGTATAATTTGTGAATTTATGAAATATATGGGTTCCTATAAGTATGTATAGTAATTGGATAGGTTTGGGTAAGGATAAATTTTCATGAATTTTATTTTTCGAGCCTAGGGACTAAATTGTAAAGAATTAAAAGTATAGGGGCAAAATGGTAATTTTCTAAAAATATGTTTTGGATTAAACTGAATAAATTACATGTTGAGTTGAGTTAGATTTATATGTATAGATCCAGTTAGAACTTGTACGAAGTTAGATCGGGGCAAAGAGAAAGTCTCGGATTCATTGCCTCTGTATTAGCTCAAATGAGCATACCGATTCACAGCTCGCGTGAGCATACATGTACATGTATTTATGAATTACAGTTATATGAGCTAGCACACTATGTGTGACCTATCCCGGGTATCCAACAATATTCTAAACGGTTCAACGGGTGATATTTTGTTACGAAACAATATGAGTTCAATATGAACAATTACAGGTATACACATGAAACATATGGAAGTGATGTTACATGATATATAAATATATGAAATGGATGATACATGTATATGGAACTTGTTTAATTGTTGAGCTCATCCATGATTATTGGTTCATATATATGGATTTACGTGGCTAATATGGTTAGTGTATATGTGCTTAGGCATTTGGCCAAAATGTGTTGGGATATGCATTGTACTTACGTATTATTTGGTTAAATGGTAAATTAAATTATAAGTTATACAAACTTACTAAGCTTAAATGCTTACTCTATGTTATTTTCTATGTTTTATAGTGAATCAAAAGCTCATTCGGGTTGGAAGCTTGTCGGAGCTATATCACACTATCCATCGGCTCTTTCAATACTTTTGGTTGTTAATTTTTTGGTTATAATGGCATGTATAGGTATTTTTGGTTGATGTTGGCCTATGTGTTTGAAATGTTGTAATGGTCATTTGACTTGATTGAGTTTTTGAGATTTTGATGAGATAATGGTTTAGTTTAACATGTATGTGAATAGCTTATTTATGAATGATAATATTATAGCTCAAATATGCAAATGATAAGTGTCATTATGATGTAGGTGAATATGGTATTTTGATGCACTAGATATATGTTAATTATGTGGCTAATTTGAGGTAATTTTTGTATGACATATATGGTACATTTTGGTATAGTTTTGGTCAAGCCTTTATTGATCAAAAGATCAAATTGTGTTCATAGTTATACATGTATATATATTGTTATTTAAGGTGACTAAGGGCATATTGGTTGCATGAGATCATCCCATTTGTATAAAGCTAGAATATGCTTGGTTTTGGTGTCTTATTATAGCTTGAATATGTGTGCATTTGTGATTGTAGGAATATATCTATTTGGGTGAGAAAAATGGCTTGAAAAGAGACTATTTTCGTCCTCATGGGCAAAGACATAGGCGTGTGCCTCAGTCGTGTGTGACACACGGCCAGGTGACACGACCATGTGTCCCCTGTAGCTTTCAAAGGGCTACAAGTCAAGCTATTACATGGCCTAACACACGGCCTGGCACACGGGCGTGTGCGGTTACTTTGAAGGGTACACGGCCTGGCACACGGAACTATGTCGAATGCCCGCATAGCCTAAGACACGGGCGTGTCTCTTGGCCATGTGAGTTACACAGCCTGGCCACACGTCCATCTGACCCCTGCAGTGTTGAAAATTTTTACTATTTTCTTAAAAATTCTTAAAGTTTCTAATTTAGTCTCGACTTTTTTCTAATGCATATTTAGGGTCGAGGGCTCACACAATGGACATTGTGTATGATTTGACTTGGTTTTAATGTGCTTATTGATATGTTATGAAATGTTTGAAATTCTGTTCATTTATATTGTAAACTCCGGTAATACTCCGTAACCCTATTCTGACTACAGATACAGGTTAGGCGTGCTACACAAGTAGTTACACGGCTAGCACATGGCCTGGCACACGGGCATGTGAGGCCATTTCGAGTGTTACACAGCCTGGCTCACAGGCGTGTGGTTTGGCTGTGTGACCCAACTCAAAGAGTTGCACAGATACGAGCTAGGACACGGTCATGTGTCCCTATTTCGACTGTTACATGGCCTAGGACACGAGCTTGTGTCTCAGCCATGTGAGTTATACAGTCGTGTGACCTTTACAGTTTAAAATTTGTAACATTTTCTTACATGTTTCAAATGCTTTCAATTTAGTCTCGAATCATTTCCAAATTGTTTCCAAGGCCTCAAAGGCTCAATTAAGGGATGATATGCATGTATATGAATGGATTATGCTATGTTTATATTAATGTTTTAAAATGTATGTTTTTATGTTACATTTTTACAGTAATGCTTCGTAACCCTATTCTGGTGACGGTTACGGGTTTGGAGTGTTATAGATATTGTCTATAATTAGCCTACCTGGGACAAACGCACTCTGTGTTAGGTCTGGTGCCTAAGTGTAGTATATTTGTTTGTAAACTTGTATTTTTTTAATAGATTGGTTAATAAAACAAATTTATTGATTACATTGATATACATGGTTAGATCGTAGTACGGAAAGACAGGTTGTATAAGTATATGAACCTAAACATGTCCTTAGTCTAATTGGAAATTATCAAATCGACTAAAAGACTAATATGTAAACTATCAAGTCCAATTAGGGAGATGCCTTGTCTTGGGCATGGGAGCAGATGACTTCTAGAAGACAGAGACATAGATGTGACTAACTAGAAAGACAGTACATCGGACAGGACACAAACAGAATAGATCCTGAATCTGTTTATGGATTTATTCACTTGTGACATTCATAGTGTGGATGCCTAAATCTTGAATGGATAACAGAATATGTATGCGTGACTCGTACATTTTGATGTAAGTAAAAGCCTAAGTTCAAATATATAATGAACCACAATCTGGTGCATTAAGTGTACGACTTTTGTAGTATGTAGCATCATTCAAAACAATTGAATTCATAGCCCAAAACATGGGTAAATGATATCCTCTGATTAGCATTACATGGTTAATGAAAAGTAAACATGGTCATGGGCTGACCGTCTTTGTAATGGATGACTTGATCAATATTTGATAGTGATTGGTTTTTCATGAAGGAAGATGTAATGGTTACCTTGAGATAAAATAGGATCACATTGGGAGAATGACTATTATCCCAAAAAGATGAAGGATATCCTAAGACGGTAACAAACTTATGAGAAAGTCGTTGGATGAGCACTGAGTAGTTGCTTTCGTTGTAACATCCCATTTTTGGGCTTAGTCGGAACAGTGGTTTCGGGACCACAAATTTGATGAGGAAAATTTCATTTTTATTATATATTTATGGTCTACGATTTCACGGAATGATTTCTCAAAAATTTCGTTTGAAAATTTCGACGTTTGAGCACTCAATTTAGTAAAAAGGACTAAATTGTAAAAAGTGCAAAAGTTGAGTTTTATATGTTAGAGGTGTCTAATTGTCATGAAATTTTAAATGGGAGGTCCTTCAATGATAATTTAACCATTTTATAACTTGTTGGACAAAAATGGCCTTGGTTGGGTAAAATTTGAAAGAATAGTAAAAAGGGTATTTTGGTCATTTAGGGGTAAAATGAATTAAAAGACAAATTTTAAACCGCAAATGTGTCCCTCTCTTCTTGCTACAGTAGAATGTACCAAGAGCAGCCATGGTTAGGGTTTGGCCAAGCTTCCAAGCTTAATAATCAAGGAAATCGAGATTTGGGCTTAAATCGGGAAAATACAAGGTTATGGACTAGAATGGTAAATTGCCATTTTTGGATCCGAGGTAAGTTCGCGTGATTTAATAAGCCTATTATTCATGTTATTATTGATATACATGAAATATAATTTGTTATAATTATATTGAATTTGATGTTAATAGAACTTTGATGGAATATGATATTTAAAAGAAATGGGTGATTACCGAGAATATGAGATCTTGCATATGATTGTCCTGTTTGCATGAGTGGTTGTGCTACGAGATAGCACAGGTACGTACTCGAAACTCATGAGTACATGTTTGACATGTGAAATGAAATGGACTTGTGAAGAGAGTGCAAATGAAATAAGTTTTAGTATTATTCAATTAATGGACACAAACGGTGATTTGTGGTTGATGAATTGAGATTAAATGAGGAAATCTCGGTTGAACCTTCGGAATGGAAAAACGTGGTGCTAAATGGATATACCACGGTTAAACATGTAATGTGGTGCTAAGTGGGTATACCACGATTAAACATGTAACGTGGTGCTAAGTGGATATGCCACGGTTATACATGTTAATTTGAAAAGTGGCGTTAAGTGCGTATGCCACAATTAAATGTTAGCCCAATAGTGTGGAGCTATGTACTACAACCACCGGATATTGTTACTTTCCAAAGTGTTCACCGAGAGAAACAAGTTTGCTAAATGAAATTTAACGTGAAAAAAAATGTGGGATAATACCGGAATATGAATATATGAGTTTTGAATTATGAGCTAGATATGTGATTGAATTTTTGATAAGATGAATATGGATAACTATTATCTTGAAAGTTGATAATAAGAAATTTTAGTGAAGGAATGAAATTTGGGATAAACAGTCTAAAACAGCAGTAGGGGAGTGAATTTGGAAAATCACCAAAAATAGTATAAGTTGAACTAGAAGTGGAATGAGATATGGAATTAAATATTATTCAATCTATTTTCATATAAATGGAACAGAGAAGACAAAGGAATTATTTATTTTGAGATATTTATATTTTTGTAAGACTGGTTCAAACTGATTTCGTGATCCCCTGTTTTGAATTGTAAAAATAATTTAAAATTTTACAAAAGTAGTTAAAAAACATAATTTATATGGTTGGATTCCTTGTTGAATTTATTTTCAGAAGAAAGAAATGAGAACCTCTTTTGAATTTCGTAGAAAAAGATATTAAATTTTAGTTAAGAGTGGTCGAAGCTATCAAACAGCAAAACAGGGAAGACTTTAAATAATAAACTGTACTTATTGGATGGACCAAAAATTCTAAAAATTTATGGTGGAAAGATATATGAGTATAGTTTCTGGGAAAATTTATGGATCTTAATTTGGAGTTTCGTATGTCTAGATATAAATGATTTAGTGACTGTGACTTAAGAAAACAGCTTAACCAGAACATGTGTAAATGTACAATTGGGATAGTTTTACTATGGAAAGCATGTTAGTAAATTGCTTATTATTTTCATACGAGCTTACTGAGCGTAAAGCTTAACCCCTCCTTTCCATTTCTTTTAGTGTTGTCAGGTTAACTCGGGGTTGGAGATCGTCGAAGGCAGCATCACACTATCAAGCCAACACCTTGACAGTATAAACACATATGCTAGAATTATCAAGTGTGTGGCATGTATAGGGACTTAGTTTTATAACATGTGTTATTATAATTTGGCCAAATATATTGGCCTTTAGTGAGCTAATGATTCTAACTTATAAATCTAGCTATTCATGTTATGCCTGATATTGGTGATGTGCATATGCTTGTGTGCCATGCACGGTTGGTAATCTGTTATGTTTTGTTGTAAGAATGCCATGCTTGTATCTTGATTGTGAATATATAATTACTCAAATATGCTATGTAAATTTCTATGAAAATGTATAAGTGTATATAGGTAATTAAGGGTGACAATTGCCTTGGAAAATAGCCTTGAAATTGACCACACGACCCAATCCACACGGGCGTGTGACTCTCTGAAGCAAGAAAATTAGTTAAGTTGCCCAAAGATTTTCAAAGTTCTTGGTTTAGTCTTGAACCACCCCAATGTATGTTGTAGGTTTTGAATACCTATATAACGGACGATATGCTTGTGTTCGAGATGTTTTAATTTTTGGTGAAAATTTTGTGGTCCAGTTTTGCATGTTGTGAATGTTTAAGTCCGGTAACGCCTCGAACCCTGTCCCGACGTTGGATACGGGTGAGGGGTGTTACATTTGTAATGGTATGTCATTGAGGAGAGTTCAATCACAATACTATAGTGAATGACTTAATGACTAAACGATTTTATAATTAATAAGCGGAAAGAGTTTAATTATAAATCATTTGAGCCTCAACTACATATATCCAATTGGTCCCTCTATTAGCTCGTTGAAACGAGAATGAATTGCATGTTTGAATAGAAATGAACAAAATGAATAGGAAAATATAAATGGGAAACATTCAAGAATGATTATAATTTTCTCTGAAATTGAGAAATGGGATCATTTGGAAATGAATGTAGGTTTCCAAAAATGGAAATGGAAATGATCCATTTACAATCCTATATGGATTACTTAAATCATGATCAGAAGAATGAGTATATGTTTTTGGATTGTTTTGAAACATGAAAATGAAAATAAACCATTTGGTCATGGTGATCATGTTGAGTTTTGAAAATTAGGGCAAAATCATCAAAATTTTGTTGGGGGTAAAATAGGGATGAGAAAATTATTTTATACATAAATATTAAAGTTTATTTTTGGAAATAGAGAATTTGGATCGAATTGAATCACATTATAGAGTACTGGGTCAAAAAGGCACAAGAAGTATTCGTAATTGGACCTGATGTGAGAGAGGCCCAAAAACCCCTCATGGACATGAAAGGGGTGGCAACCCTGGTAGGAATACTAGGGTGTGCCATCCACCCTAGTCCTATTCTAAGTAAGATGTTGTTTTTCTAGTTGAAATAAACCACTATAACTCAATAAGAGTTCTACCTTTTCTTCTTATAAATAGATTGCATCGGTAAAGCTATTAACACAACTTTGAAAGATTGTTATTCTACCAAAAAATAGGAAGAATTTATTCTCAACTATTACATGTATTTTTTTTCGAAATAATGATTCTACCAGTTTCTATTAAAAAGAGAGAATTTTCGTTTTCACCCTAAAAAGGAGAGAAAACTTTTTCTAGTTCTGTGTTTCGATTTAATTGGTTCGAGCCCACACTCGAAGTAGTTTGTGGTATGATAATAGCAAAGAAGATCATCTAGTTGAAAGCTAGGAACAACGAATGTCCACTAAGTCGAAAACATAGGTACGAATTTTGTTAAAGTTTATTGCTATAAATATCACAAATCAGGTTGATTTTCAAAATTTTACTTTTTCGCTATGCAACAAAACCATTTTCAAATCAGATTTTTCTAAAAATTGGTATTATAGCACTAGGTTGTGCTATGTTTATGGTATAAATCGAGATTGAATCTTTCTCTTCATCTTCTTTGATTAATATTTGATAAAATGTGTCATTTTTGTAATTATTCACATGTTTAGGGGAATGTATATGAATGAATGAAATATTATATATTTGTTATATAATTATTTTTTCTCCAAGATTGTCATTCTTAGGAAATAGATCGTTAAATATCACCTTCATGTAGGATTATTTTTTATTTATAGAATTCTTGTGAGCCAAAAACAAGCATAGAACATAAATGTAATTTTTCTGAAAAGGAGTCCATGACAAGGAGAAGATGGAGTGATGGCGGTCGAAGACACAAGGAATTCTTTGTGGCAAAAAACTATGTAAATTTTTTGGTTTTTCATTTATTTTCTAGAAATAAAACATGAAAACCTTGGTTGAAAATTTTATTTTATTACCATATCTTTATATATCTGTTTAATAATTATTTATGATATAATTGTGATATATATGTATGAGATGATCCAAAGTTGATCTATTAAAGATAAGGAGTGTGATAATGAGAAAATACATTTGTTGTATTGTTCTATTCACTTGTTTAGGTTATTTAATTGCTGTGAAAAGTGTGGTAATGAAAAGGTGCTTGTCTAAGATTGGATCTGGTAAGGAAAGACTTGGTTTTTTGTGGTAAAAGACGTCTCTCCTCTCATTTTTGGGAACCTACCTGGTTCACGGTTCACATTCACTTCTTTAGTTCTTCCCTTAAAAGAAAAACTGTGGAGAATCAAAATTGTTTGATTGACTCATGTGAATAATTTAATGCGATTATTATAAAATTATCATAGCATGTCATGCATATATGAGATAAGCATGCCATATAGTTTAGGAAAGAATGTCACATATGCTTGTCATGCATATATTGATCTTACATGATTGAAACTAAAAATTATAAAAACCTTGTATGTCATTTTAAAAATATTGAGCAGGAGAAGATCCCTAAACAAGACCTACGGCCTCCATCAATGGTCTCTTGTAATGGCAGGGGAAGTGCACTATGCTATGGTAGGATTGCTATAAGGATTTCACTGAGGAGATTTCTTGAAAGTATGAAGAATTCTCTTGTGATCAAATGATAATTGGATTGGCCCTTGTGGTAGGCATTATCATGCGATAGGTCAAGAAATTGTATCTTCAAAAGAGGATAACTAGTCAAAGCATACTAGTCAGTGAGATTATCCAACGACGACTCATTTGTGGTGCATGATGCAGTAGATGTTGAATTGATGGTTATACACTCAAGATATTCTAGTTAAGTAACCCCTCACAAAGCTCTACTTAAGTTAAAATGATGGCCAAATGTTACACGATTATTAGTATGTGTGAATCCTAAGGATTAGGTTCATGTACTAATTGGATGGAAACCCATGTTATTACTAGTTGATCATGATCACCCCATGGTGGCTTAATTCAATGGGTGTGGAAATTATCGCTGCAATGACTTATAAATGTTTTCAACGTTTAATGTAAGATGTATGCATCATCTTAATGCTTATCGTAATGTTGCAAAATATTTTCAAACATTTACTTATTACAAATATATTAATATATGAATGTTTTATTTTTAGTTCGAAAATGACACCAACTCCCTTATTGAACATACTCACTGAAAACAAACTAAATGGAAACAACTATACGAAATGGAAAAGAAACTTGATACTTGTCCTGAGCTGTTAGAAACTTAAAACAGTTTTTGATACTAAGTGCCCTCTTACCACTTAACTTGAGGCTAGAAAATGCTTGAAAGATTCTGATGAGATAACTCGTTGCTATATGCTAGCAAGCGTGACAAACAATTTGTATAAGCAACTAGAAAGCTGTAAGACTACTAAACTGATTCTAGATAAGTTAGAATACATGTTTGGAGGCCAAGTTGCCTTGGCTCAACAGTCTACTATAACTAGCTTAATGAATGCCCAACAAAAAGCCCGAGACTCTAGTCAAAGACCATATGATAACTTTTATGGGCTCCTTTATTGAGGTCGCAGACAATGTTTTGCTAGTTTTTGGGTCGCATATAACCTTGGAAATAAAAACTTGACGCTTACACAAATCATGAAGGAGTTATAATCCTATGAGTTGATGTTCATTGGTGATTAGCCAACCCAAAGAGCATAAGCGAATATAGTCATTACTTCTTCCTCAAAAGGAAAGGAAAAACGAACTAAGAAAGGCATGGCTAAGGTCTCTAGGCCACCACCAGTGGAAAGGAATAGAACCAGAAAACCAAAAGACTTATCTAAGTCTAAATGCTTCTTCTGCAATAAGAAAGGGCATTTCATGACAAACTGTAAAGATTGGAAAGAATTCCTAGCTACAAAAGGAAAAGGTATCGAACTCTTGATGATAAAAACTTGTTTAATGGAAGACTCAATAAACTATTAGGTCATTAATACGGGAGCCACTAATTATGTTTGTGTTTCTCTATAGGGGTTCGAGGAGATGAAAGAACTTAGAGATAATAGCTTATCATTATAGACCAGGAACAAGACAAGTGTGGCAGATGAAGTAGTTGGAGATGTACATCTTTATTTTAATAATTGTAGTAAGATTATTTTAAAAGACATTCTATATGTACCAAGTTTCAAAAGAAACTTAATTTACGTTGCACGTTTATATAAAGACGGCTTGACTGTGACTTTTAATAATGGAATTACAATATATAAAAATCACAATCTTATCTATAATGGATGGATGTCAAATAATGTTTGTTTTATGAAACCAAAAATGTACACACTACTTGAGACTAAAATATCAAATAAAAGACTTAAAACTTCTAATTCTATTGAGATGTACTTTTGGCATTTAAGACTTGGTCATATTAACCAATAAAGAACAATTAATGTGAAAGATAACATTTTAAGTTCACTTAAAGAAGTTGATCTTCCATAATGAGAATCTTGCTTGAAAGGTAAGATGACTAAGCAATCTTTGAATGCCAAAGGAACGAGGGCCAGAAAACCCCTAGAACGTGTGCACACTGACATATGCGGCCCTATGATGGTTAATGCAAGAGGCAGTTACGAGTATTATGTAACTTTTATTGATGATTATTCCAGATATGAGTATGTATACCTGATGCACCGCAAGAGTGAAACCTTTGATAAATTCAAAGAGTTTTGTGTGGAAATGGAGAAACAACTAAGTTTACCCATAAAGGCACTTTCCGATTGAAGTGGGAATATTTATCTAATGAGTTCTTAGGGTGCCTCATAGAAAATGGGATTCTATCCTAGTTAACTGCGTCAGGCACTCCATAATAGAATGGCGTGGTAGAGAGAAGAAATTAAACATTGTTAGACATGGTACATTCGATTTAAGTTATTCAAAGCTATCAATCACTTTTTGGGGATAAGCTATACAAACAACTTGCTAAATTCTTAGTGATGTGCCAACTAAGGCAACATCAAAAACTCCGTACAAATTATGACATGGTAGGAAGCTGAATCTTAATCATCTTAGGATTTGGGGATGCTCAGCCCATGTATTAGATAAAAATGCGAGGAAGTTGGACTCACGAATAGAATTGTACATGTTCATAGGATATCCAAAGAGAACAAAGGGTGGTTTGTTTTGTAACCCAAAAAAGCAAACTGTTATAGTTTTAACTCATTCTACTTTCCTTGAAGAAAGTTACGTGAATGGCTTCAAACCTCAAACTAAAGAGGTACTCGAGCAGCTTCCAAGAAATATACAAAACCTATGGAAATGGTTTTAGAACCAACTCCTAATAGTAGACTTGCAAACGATCAGCATCATAGGAAGCCTCATCGTAGTGGGAGGGTCTCTTGCAAGCCTAAGTTCTTCTAATCTTTTGGAAATGTTTTTAACACTAAGTCTGTCGAATAGGAAGATGATGAGCCACTCACATATGATGAAGCGATGCAGTATGCTGATTTCAAGCTCTAGGAAATAGCTATGAAAGCTGAGATGGACTCTATGTATTCCAACTCAGCGTGGGAACTTGTAGACTTACCAGAAGTGATAAAACTCATAGGGCATAAATAGATCTACAAGAGGAAAAGAAATATAGATGGAAAAGTGGAAACTTTTAAGGCCAGACTTGTAGCAAAATGTTATACTTAGAAAGAAAGCATTGATTATAAAGAAACCTTCTTTCCGATTGCCATGCTCAAGTCAATCTATATATTACTATCCATTCTAGCGGCTCTTGATTATGAAATATAGAAAATGGATGTCAAGACAGTATTTTTGAAAGGCTATCTTGAAGAGAGCATCTATATGATGTAACCCATCAGATATATGGTTAAAGGAAATGAGCATAAAGTTTGCAAACTGCTTAGATCCATGTATGGACATAAGCAAGCGTCCCGCTCATGGAATCAAAGATTCAATCAAGTGATCAAGACTTTTGGATTTGAGCAAAACATTGATGGACCTTGTGTTTATAAATGTTTAGGGGATGGAAAGGTGGTATTTCTTGTTCTATATTTCGATGATATTGTACTCACTAGGAATGATGTAGGGACATTGTCATCGGTTAAATTGTGGTTAACCTAATAGCTTAGCATGAAGAACTTGGGAAAAGCTAATTTGGTTCTAGGTATTCAAATCATAAGGAATCAAAAGAACAAAGAGATAGCACTGTCTCAAACTTCATACATTGATAATATATTGGAGCATTATGCAATGACTGATTCGAAGAAAGGAAATCAAGTTTTCGTATCGGGATTTAATCTCTCTTTAGAGGATTGTCCTAAGACAGTGAAAGAAAGAGAGAACATGAGAAAGGTTCCTTATGTTTCAGTAGTAGGAAGTCTCATGTATGCTATGCATACACCCAGATATCTATTTTGCAGTGGAGCTGGTAAGTCGATATCAGACGAACCTAGGACTTAAACATATACTCAAGTACTTACAGAGAACGAGAGATTATATGCTTGTGTATTCTAGAAGAGACCTTACTCCTATCAGATATACTAATTCTAACATCCAAACATATCGAGATTTGAGGAAATCAGCGTCGGCTGTTTTTGTCCTAGGTAATGGGTCCATTGTATGGAGAAGTGTAAAGCAAACCTGTACTGCTGAATCCACTATGAAGGTTGAATATGTGGCTGCTTTTGAGGCTACTCAAGAAGCAATATGGCTTCAAAATTTTCTCAGGGATCTTGAATTCATTCCTGGTATAGAAAAAGCTATCACACTATATTGTGACAACAATACGACAGTAACTAATACCAAGGAGACAAGAAACCACAAGAGGCCGAAACATATCGATCGAAAGTATCATATCATGAAGGAGGTAGTTGCAGATAGAATCATGGATGCAGTCAAGGTCACATCTGAGGACAACCTTGTAGACCTGTTTACCAAGACCATACTAGCTAGGAGTTTTGAGAAACACATAGAGAGCATAGGAATACAGAATATGGATTATCTTTTTCACTTGGGCAAGTGGGAGACTATTGGATCTAGTGCCCTAAATTTAGCATATTTATTTGTAAACTTGTATTGGTTAATAAAATAAATTCATTTATTACATTAATATACTTTCTATAATTGTCCCCACAAGGTTATTGCATGTAAATCAAAATGGAAGCAAATGTTTCTCATTGGTTGTCTAAATATTTAACTAATACTAAATGGTATTAAGTGGTTAGGTCATAGTAGAAAAGACAACTTGTATTAGTAGATGAACCTGAACATGTCCTTAGTCTACACGAAAATGAGCAAACCAATTAAAAAACTAATATGTCGTCTATTAAGTCCAATTAAGGAGATTCCTTGTCTTGGCCATCAAAACTGTAACACCCCGAATCCATGTCCGTCGTCGAAATAGGGTTACAAAGCATTACTAGATTTTTCATAACATTTATAGATAATTCATGCTAATTACTATTGATTTTCTGAGATTATTCATAACATCCTTTATATGGACCCTTGAGGCCCGATATGAGTATTAGAATCCAGTTGGGATTTATTCGAGAACTAAGAGAATTTTAAGCAAAATTTCTAAAATTTTCAACAAAATTTCTAAAATTTTCCTAGATGTAGGGCACACATGCCCGTGTGGTACAAGGACACGCCCGTGCTGTAGGTCATGTTTGACTCGTGTAACTCTCTGACTTGTGCCACACTGCCAGCCACATGCCTATGTGAGTAGGTCGTGTGATCAATTTAATTTTCAAAAATTAGGTGTAGGGTTCACACAGCCAAGACACACGCCTGTGTTCTAAGCCGTGTAGCACACATGGCTGAGAACACGCCCGTGTCTCTGCTCGTGTGCTCAATTTTGATGATTTTGTTTCTCAATTTTAAGATGCAGGGGACACATAGCCTAATCACATGCCCATGTTCTAGGCCGTGTGTCACACACGGTCATGACACACGCCCGTGTGTCTACCTGTGTGGACAAAATAAAGCCATTTCCTAGCTTTATTTCTCACCCAAACTTACTAATAACCTACACCAAAACTTACAAGTATATACCAGCCAATTCAAGCATTAAATCCAAGCCAATTCTAACATCTAATATGATATTTTATCATATACAATCATGATTATAATCTTACCTTTGTTTAACTTATAGGTTAAGCATAACTTGATTAATCATATTTATTAAACTTAACACATAGGTATTTGTTTTAATAAAACCTTATAATTATACCAAACAAAACATTACTAACCATTCCAATAGCTAGTTTACAAACCACATTCATATGCCATCAAAGGCCAAGTTACCTATACAAGCCATTATACCATAATAAGTTTGCTATTTATACCTAAAAAAGCTAGTGGATAGTGTGATGATACTCCAACTGATTTCCAGCCTTAACGAGCTTCCGAGCACTATAAAATAGAGAAAATAAAACCTAGTAAGCATTATATGCTTAGTAAGTTCGTATAACAGGAATTGAAACTTACCAATCACATTTAACAACACTAAGCATACAAATAACATGCTTTTATCATTTTGACAAATTTACCTAAACACATACTCAATCAAGCTAGTTAGTCATATAATACATGTAAATGTTAACTAAACATAGATGAGCTCATCATATAATTCCTCACCAAATAATTAAAAAACATTTAGGGCATATTTCTATTTATCAAATCATTTTTCCATGTCAATAATGTTATCCGTTGAATTATTGAAATATCGATGGATACTCAAATAGTACACTCAAGGTGTACATATTTATTAACCGTTAATTCTTATTCAGGGAGCATACCCTCGAGCCACATGTCAAGATGCTTAGGCGATCCATATAATCATGTAACAGGACACTTATCTGAGCTAATCAAGAAACTCATAAGAGATTTTACTCAAGAAGCTCATAAAGCTTTTTGATATCTCCAACGAGATAATATCAGGGAGTTTCGGATAAGGTAACAGAGAGTTCAAGCGAGCTTAACAGGACATTCATGAAGAGCTGCGTTTGTGTCCGCATTATATGTAGGATCACAACTGATCGCATGTCGGGACGCTCACAAAGAGTTGCAGTAATGTGCAACAAATGCAAAATCATTATTGATTAGGATGCTCGCAGGAACTATATATATATCAAGATGCTTGAGAATTATATCAGGATTACTCGTCCAAGCTAAATCCCGTCTGCAACATATGCAGAATCATATTTCATGTACAGGAAATCACATGTATCCATTGATTTTCATTATTCAAACTGAAATTAACGTTTTAATGACCTCTTCTATCATATGATCAATTATATATTTAGAAAATCCATATAAAGTACATAAACATTTACCACATTCAAATCAAATACAACATTCAATGAAAACATATTAACATGCAAAATTAAGTTACACGAACTTACCTCGATAATAATTCGTACAAGAAAATCTACTAATTTGAGACTTTCTCTTTTTCTCGCTCTAGCTTTGAATTTATGTTATCTAGATCTATATAAATGAATTTAATCATCAATTTTTCACATTTCATATTCTATTAAACTCAATTTACATCCTAGGCAAAATTACCATTTTGCCCCTAAACTTTTCATAAAATTCCAATTTCGTCCCTAGGCTTAAAAAATGAAATTCATGCAATTTACTCCTTAATCCAAACCTAACTGAAATTTCAATATAAAATTTACAGCACATGTATTCTATAAAATCCAGAATTTTTCTTCAATTTACACAACTTTATAATTAATCCTTAAATCACAATTTCATCAAAATTCACTTTGTAAAAGTTGTTTATCTATCAACAACCATGACATAACTTCTATACTTTGATAACTTTTCAAATTAATCCCCCAAATAGATTAATTAGACTATCCCCGTTTCAAAAATATAAAAATTACTAAAAACAGGACTTGAATACTTACCTAATTATGCCAAGAAAGCTCGTTTTCTCTTTCCTAGGGTTTCCATTGAATATTTGGGGAAGAAGATGATAATAATGTGATGGTATTTCTTATTTATTAATTTATCATCTTTTAATTATTTTAGTTTCCATTTTAGTCCTTAACCATTTCTAATTTTTCCATGGATGAATAATCAAAAATATCTACTACTTTTCTTTAATGGTCTATTTACCATATGAGGACCTCAAGTTTTGAATTCCATAGCTATTTGATCCTTCTAGCTACTAGAATTCAACTTTTGCATTTTATGCAATTTGGTCCTATCCATAATTAAACACAAAATCGTTAAAATTTTCTTATCAGAATTTTCTTATGACATTCCTATAAAAAATACTAACCATGCAAAAATATAAAAATATATTTTCTTTCCGACTCAGATTTGAGGTCCCAAAACTACTGTTCTGATTTCACTAAAAATGGGCTGTTACAGAAATGGATGACTCCCAGAAGACAGAAACATAGATGTGACTGACTGGACTAGCAGTCCATCAGATAGTACCTTAGTAAACTAGATCCTGAATACGTTTATGGATTTATTCACTTGTGACATTCATAGTATGGATACTTAAATCCTGAGTACCTTGATGTAAGTAAAAGCATGAATTCAAATAGATAAGGAACCGAAAGTTGGTACGTTGTGTGTACAAATTTTGTAATATGTAGCAGCATTCATAACAGTGAAATTCATAGCCCAAAACATAGTTAAATGATATCCTCTCATTGGCATTACATGGTTGATGAAAAGTAACATGCCCACTGGTTGTTTGTCTTTATGATGGGAAACTTGATCACTATTTGATAGTGATTGACTTTTCATGAAAGAAAATGTAATGGTTACCATGAGATAAAATAGGATTATATTGGGAGAACGAATATTATCATAAAGAGATGAAGGATATCCTATGAAGGTAACACACTTATGACAAGGTCATTGGATGAGCATTGAGTGTAACACCCCGTACCCGAGTCCGTCGCCGGAGTCGGACACGAGGGGTTTGCAGACTTAAATCACTTCTTTGCACAATCCATTTTAAATTTTCCAGGCAAGCTGGCTAACTGCGTCACTGTCACCTTAAAAATAATATCTTGAGTTTCACAACTCGAAAATCAGCTTCGTGATTTTTCCCTGAAACTAGACTCATATAGGCATCTACAAATTGTTTTCTAGAATTTTTTCTAAGGCCAATTAGTACATTTTATTAGTCAAAGTCTCCCCTATTACAGGGATCGACTACACTGCCCTTAATGCATTACGATTTGGATATCTCCCTGAACAGAGCTTCAATACTGATGCCGTTTGTTTCTATAAAAACTAGACTCAGAGAGGAATCTATACATATATGGCATGACTCCTAATTATATCTGGTTAATTTATAATGAATTTCCAAAGTCGGAATAGGGAATCTAGAAACCATTTTGGCCCTGTCTCACACGAGAACCTGAATATCTATTAACATACTGTCCATATGATCGTTTCGTTACTTTCCTATGAAAATAGATTCATCAAGGTTCGTTTACATAATTTATTCACTATTTAACTCCATTCCTACTATTTTTAGTGATTTTCAAAATCTACATCACTGTTGCTGTCAGCATCTGCCTTTAAGGTAGACTTTACCTATTTCATAGTTTCCATGATTCAACTAGCCCTTTTAGCATAAATAGCACAAATTATGATAGTGATTAACCATTCCCATGGCCAATCCTTGTTAAGCATATCCACACCTCTCAATAACCATATCCATGCCAAATGATTATAACATTATGCTCAAACATATATAAGCCATTTTCGCATGGCTATCCAAAATTATACAAATCCAAAGGGTCCATGACCCACAACAAAAAGGGTAGTCCTATACATGCCATTTCAAAGTTCAACCAAAATTGTACCAAAAGGGGGCTTTGATAGTGTGGGAGAGTTCGACTTCCAAAAATCCCGTGTCCGATAGCTGACGAGCCAAAATCTATAAAACAGAGAAACAAAGAAATGGAGTAAGCAATTTATGCTTAGTAAGTTTTGAGCAAGGGATTCCAGCACAACAAAAGTATAGCATTCATATAGCTAAACGGATAATTTCATATGCACAAATTCTCAATATCATACTTACTTCACATTACCAACCCTTATGTTCATACACAAAAGATCAACTTAGCCAAAGGCCGATAGCTCATTTATCGACTGAGCGAATACAGATTTGTAAGGGATCAACTAATTCAAAGCACACACGAAACATACCTCATCGCTGGGATTTTACGAGCGTATTAATTTAAATTTTTACAGCAAGATCGCTCGTTCCCAAATCAAGCATCTTCGGGGTTTAGCCGGATATAACCACTCGCACAAGGCCTTCAGGTCTTAACCCGGGTATGGTCACTAGCATAAATGCCTTCGGGACTTAGCCGGATATAGTCGCTAGCACAAATGCCTTCGGATCTTAGTCCGGATGTAGTCGCTTAGCACAAAAGCCTTCGGGACTTAGCCCGGATATAGTCGCTTAGCACAAAAGCCTTCGGGACTTAGCCCGGATATCATTCGATTAACCATGCACATATATCAATAAATCATGACACATTCATATTTCATTTTCATTACCAAAGCTCAAACACAAGACACTTATCACATTTACAATTTCGGCTCAATAGCCACATATAAGAGCATGATTTTGATTTACTTAAGACATAATCTAATCGAATCATAATTTAAGTCCCATTACTCGAAAACTTACCTCGGATGTTGTCGAACGATTCCGATGGCTATTCGACCACTTTTTCCTTCCCTTTATCGGATTTAGATCCCCTTTGCTCTTGAGCTTAATTTAAACAAATAAATTCATTTAATATTTTCACTTGGGCAATTCCATTCAATACATGTATGTCATACAATTTAAGTACAATGACCTTGCTCAATACTATTTAAACATCATGCATTACCGAACTTCATCAACACCATCTAACTTCATATAGAAACACATATCGTCCTAGGTCGGTACACAAGTCAAATGCATCATTTAAATTGTCAAAGTCCACAATTTAGTCATATTTCTCTATCATAGTTTCTTCACTTAAACCGAATTAACAAGCCCATATAGTTCTTGGCCGAATGCTATTTAACCCAAGTCATCAAGAATTTCATTATTTAACACCTTAGATATCCATAGCTAAATAGGTTATTTGTACATACATATATATACATAAGTGCATAGATACTATGTTACTAACAATTATTTCCTTGCTTAGCAGCCGAACCAATATAGACATTACTTCATATCTACCCGTCACGTTTTCTCTACTTAAACCGAATAAACTTGCACATAAGGTCCTTGGCCGAACCTCACTAAAACAAGTCAACCAAAATCTTAGTATTTATCTTGTGTATAACCTTATTTACCTTCCAAAATCGCAAAAACATCAAACTCTTAATGTTTATGTACAAGGCCGAATCTTAACATGATCCAACCTCCAACTCATTCCTTTCAACAACCAAAACCGAATGCTCAAGCCATCACCGAGATTTCGAAATTTTGCCATGGTTTGTGTAAGAAATTTGCTAATTAACTAGAAACAAGTTTAAAACTTAAGAATTTAACACAACATACTAACCTCCCCTTAAGCTCAAGGTGACTGAAACCTCTCTTCTTCCTCCTTTCAAACCGGCCAAGAAGAACCAAAGGATGAAGCGTTTCTTTTTTTTTTCTAGTTTCGGCAAAATGGGGGAACAACCACACACTTTTTTTTTTTGTTTTCATCATATTCCCTTTCATTATTTTATTCCCATTCTCCTTATTTTATCATACTTCCCATGAAACACTAACTTAACATGTTTATGACATGTTTTTGCCCATCACACTTGGTCTACCATACTTGTCATGGCCGGCCACTACTAATTAGGGGGGAAATTGACATGCAAGTCCCCCTTTTTATTTCATGCACTAATAGATCCTTATGCTTTGACCTATCACATTTCAAAATTTTCTCACATAAGTCCTATTTACTAAAATTCACCTACAATTAAACAAAATTCAAATATGAAATTTTCACACATGCATATATACATATAATAAGCATCAAATATGACAGCTAATTATTTTTATGACTCGGTTTTGTGGCCCCGAAACCACTTCCCGACTAGGGTCACATTAGGGCTGTCACAACTCTCCCCCACTTAAGAAATTTTCGTCCCCGAAAATCTTACCGGTAAATAGGTTTGGGTATCGTTCTTTCATCGAGCTCTCGGTTTCCCAAGTAGCTTCCTCGATCCCGTGTTTGAGCCATAACACCTTTACTAACGGAACCCTTTTGTTTCGCAACTCCTTCACTTCACGAGCTAGGATACGCATCGGTTCTTCTTCATAACTCATATCGGCTTGAATTTCAACCTCTGATGGGCTAATTATGTGCGATGGATCAGATATATAGCGTCGAAGCATCGAAACATGAAAGACGTCGTGAATCTTTTCAAGTTCAGGGGGCAAAATCAATCGATACGCAACTAGACCAACTCGTTCGGAGATTTCGTACGGCCCAATGAATCTCGGATCTCTATCCAACACGATAGAAATAGGTACCCCGTGTAATCTCACAATCTGAGAAACGTACAATTCAGCTAGTTTATCTAATGAAAAATCCGTATGCACGGGGATAAAGTGAGCCGACTTAGTCAGTCTATCAGCAACAACCCAAATCGCATCCTTCATTCTTGCTGACAATGGCAGTCCGGACACAAAGTCCATTGTGACTCGATCCCATTTCCACTCAGGTATCATGATCGGCTGAAGTAATCCTGAAGGCACTTGATGTTCCGCTTTCACTTGTTGACATATTAAACATCTTGAAACAAAGTCGGAGATGTCTCGTTTCATACCATGCCACAAAAACCGACATTTCAAATCGTTGTACATTTTCGTACTCCCCGAGTGAATTGACATTCGGCTACAATGGGCTTCGTTCAGAATCATCGAAATGAGTTCCGAATTCCTTGGAACACACAAACGACTTCTGAACCTCAAACAATCATCATCATCAATTTGAAACTCCGATTCCTTGTTCGGAACACACTCAGCCCGTTTTGCAACCAATTCATCGTCGACTTTCTGAGCTTCACGAATTTGATGAATCAATAATGGTTCGGCCTTTAATTCAGCTACTAACACATTGTCGGGTAGAACAGACAAGAGTACATTCATCGCTCGTAAAGCAAACAGTGATTTCTGGCTTAAGGCATCCGCAACCACATTAGCCTTTCCCGGGTGATAGTCAATACAAGCTCATAATCCTTTAACAACTCGAGCCAACGTCTTTGTCGCAGATTTAAGTCTCTTTGAGTCATCAAATATTTGAGACTTTTGTGATCCGAAAATACATGGCACTTTTCGCCAATTAAGTAATGTCGCCATATTTTTAAAGCGAATACGATGGCAACTAGTTCGAGATCATGGGTCGGATAATTTTTCTCATGTGGCTTTAATTGTCTCGACGCATAGGCCACAACTCGACCTTCTTGCATCAATACGCAACCTAACCCAAGTAGGGACGCATCACTATAAATGACAAACTCTTTGCCTGATTCGGGCTGCACTAGAATTGGAGCTTCGGTCAAATAAGTTTTCAATTGATCAAAACTTTTCTGACATTTTTCTGTCCATTCGAACTTAACATCTTTTGAAGTAGCTTCGTCATCGGTGTGGCTATCATCGAGAAACCTTTTACAAACCTCGGTAGTAACCGGCAAGTCCCAAAAAGCTCCGAACCTCAGTAATATTTCTCGGAGGCTTCCAGTTAAGTATGGCTGAAATTTTGCTCGGGTCAAATCGAATACCCGATGCGGATACCACATGACCCAAGAAGCTAACCTCTCTTAACCAGAACTCACACTTACTGAACTTAGCATATAACTGCTTATCCCGCAAAATTTGCAACACTAGTCTCAGGTGCTCAGCATGTTCGGTCTCATCTCTTGAATAGACCAAGATGTCATCAATGAACACAACTACGAACCAATCCAAATATGGCCTGAAGATCTGATTCATCAAATCCATAAATACCGCAGGGGCATTAGTGAGCCCAAACGGCATCACTAAGAACTCGTAGTGACCATATCTCGTTCTGAAGGCAGTTTTGGGTATGTTCGAATCTCGAATTCACAACTGATAATAGCCCGATCTCAAATCTATTTTTGAGAACACTGAGGCTCCCTTCAGTTGGTCGAACAAATCATCGATACGCGGTAACGGATATTTGTTCTTTATTGTCACTTTATTCAGCTGACGATAGTCAATGCACAACCTCATGGTTCCGTCCTTCTTTTCACGAACAATACTGGTGCACCCCAAGGTGAGAAACTTGGTCGAGCGAAACCTCTATCTGTCAATTCTTGCAACTGAGCTTTCAACTCTTTTAACTCGGTTGGTGCCATACGATATGGAGCTATCGAAATCGGTGTAGTCCCAGGTACAAGCTCAATACCAAACTCTATCTCCCGAACAGGTGGTAAACCCGGTAATTCTTTAGGAAAAACATCCGGGTATTCGCAAACCACCGGCACAGATTCGGGTTTCTTTTCTAATTCTTTGTCATCAAGTACATACGCAAGGTATGCTTCGCACCCTTTTCTTACATATTTCTAGGCCAACATTGAGGATATTACAGCTGGCAACCCATCCAAGTCCGTAGACTCAACTCGGATTACTTCGTTATTTGCGCACCTCAAATCAATAGTCTTGCTTTTGCAATTCACAACCGCATCATGCACGGTCAACCAATCCAACCCGAGAATAACATCAAATTCATCAAACGGCAGAAGCATCAAGTCCGCCAGAAAACAGGAACCTCGAACCACTAGGGGACATTTCTTACACACTTTGGCGACAAGCACGTAACGACCCAAGGGATTTGACACCCGAATTACGAACTCAGTAGACTCAATAGGTAAAGTCTTACTGGATGCTAAGGTTTCACATATGTAAGAATGAGTAGAACCGGGGTCAATCAAAGCAATTACATTAGTATCAAAGAGAGTAAAAGTACCGGTAATAACATCAGGCGAAGAAGCATCCTCGCGGGCACGTATAGCATAAGCTCTAGCAGGCGCACGAGCCTCGGATCTGGTCGTAGCATCTCTAGATCCTCTCTGACCACCACTAGCATTGCCTGTATTTCTAGATGGTCTACCTCGAGCAGCGGTAGCACCCGGTTTCCCACTCTGATTTACATTCTGTTCAGACAATCTCGGGCAATCTTTGATAAAGTGGTCAACTGACTCGCACTTGTAGCAGGAGCGGTCGTAGAATCTACAACTCCCCGAATGCCATTTATCGCAATATCGACATTCCGTTCTGTCTCGACGTTCATTCCCAACACTGGCGACCGAAGGGCCTCGTGTACCCACAGGGGGTCGATCACGATCTCGTCTAAAAAGGCCCGAAGTGCCTCTAGACCGGCCCACATCATCTCGAAATTTCTTCGATGCCTGTTGAAGAGACTTTCTCGAGGATCTTTTACGAAACTCTCCAGTTCCCACATCAACTTTTTGTTTTTCTTTTCTAAGCTCTTCGGCTTTACAAGCTCACTCGACAAGCACTACGAACTCTCGTATTTCAAGAATGCCAACAAACATTTTTATATCTTCATTCATCCCATCCTCGAAGCGTTTACACATGATAGCCTCGGACGAAACACATTCCCGAGCGTATCTACTAAGTCTAACAAATTTTCGCTCGTAATCAGTAACTGACATAGAACCTTGCTTAAGCTCAAGAAATTCCTTCCATTTTTTATCAACAAATCTCTGACTGATATACTTTTTCCAAAACTCAGTTTGGAAAAACTCCCAAGTTACTTGCTCTCGGGGCACAACAGAAGTCAGAGTACTCCACCAGTAGTAGGCAGAATCACGTAGCAAGGAGATAGTACACTTTAGGCACTCATCGGGTGTGCAAGATAGCTCATCGAGTACCCGGATAGTGTTGTCCAACCAAAATTTCGCTTGCTCGGCATCATCGCTGTCCGTGGCTTTAAATTCAGTAGCCCCGTGTTTTCGGACTCTGTCAACTGGGGGCTTATTTGACCTTATTTGGTCAGTTACCGGAGGTATGGTAGGTGCGGGGTGGTATTTGTCGCGAATGGAGGTTGTGGAACAGCCGTATTAGTTCGAATGTATTGGTTGAACCAATCATTCATCACGCTATAGAAAGCTTGTCTAGCTTCATCATTCGGGTTACTAGCATTAGGTTGAGAGTTCGCCGGCGCTGTCCCTTGTGCGGGAGCAGGCGCTACACTCTCAAGATCATCAGCTACCGCTCGGTCGGGATCGGGATCCATTACTATAAATAAACACATTTGCAAATGTCAGAAATCACCACACTATCAAATAATCACATAAAATGGCATGTATAGCTAGACCCAACGCATTACGGTAGTCCTAGAATCGACTAAACCGTAGCTCTGATACCAATAAAATTTTAACACCCCGTACCCGAGTCCGTCGCCGGAGTCGGACACGAGGGGTTTGCAGACTTAAATCACTTCTTTGCACAATCCATTTTAAATTTTCCAGGCAAGCTGGCTAACTGCGTCACTGTCACCTTAAAAATCATATCTTGAGTTTCACAACTCGAAAATCAGCTTCGTGATTTTTTGCTGAAACTAGACTCATATAGGCATCTACACATTTTTTTCTAGAATTTTTGGTCAGGACAATTAGTAAATTTTATTAGTCAAAGTCTCCCCTGTTACAGGGATCGACTACAATGACCTTAATGCATTACGATTTGGATATCTCCCTGAACAGAGCTTCAATACTGATGCCGTTTGTTTCTATAGGAACTAGACTCAGAGAGGAATCTATACATATATGGCATGACTCCTAATTATCTCTGGTTAATTTATAATGAATTTCCAAAGTCGGAACAGGGAATCCAGAAACCGTTCTGGCCCTGTCTCACGAGAACCTGAATATCTCTTAACATACTGTCCATATGATAGTTTCATTACTTTCGTATGAAAATATATTCATCAAGGTTCGTTTACATAATTTATTCACTATTTAACTCCATTTCTACTATTTTTAGTGATTTTTCAAATCTACATCACTGCTGCTGTCAGCATCTGCCTTTAAGGTAGACTTTACCTATTTCATAGTTTCCATGATTCAACTAGCCCTTTTAGCATAAATAGCACAAATTATGATAGTGATTAACCATTCCCATGGCCAATCCTTGTTAAGCATATCCACACCTCTCAATAACCATATCCATACCAAATGATTATAACACTATGCTCAAACATATATAAGCCATTTTCGCATGGCTATCCAAAATTATACAAATCCAAAGGGTCTATGACCCACAACAAAAAGGGTAGTCCTATACATGCCATTTCAAAGTTCAACCAAAATTGTACCAAAAGGGGGCTTTGATAGTGTGGGAGACTTCGACTTCCAAAAATCCCGACTCCGATAGCTGAAGAGCCAAAATCTATAAAACAGAGAAACAAAGAAACGGAGTAAGAAATTTATGCTTAGTAAGTTTTGAGCAAGGGATTCCAGCACAACAAAAGTATAGCATTCATATAGCTAAACGGATAATTTCATATGCACAAATTCTCAATATCATACTTACTTCACATTACCAACCCTTATGTTCATACACAAAAGATCAACTTAGCCAAAGGCCGATAGCTCATTTATCGACTGAGCGAATACAGATTTGTAAGGGATCAACTAATTCAAAGCACACACGAAACATACCTCATCGCTGGGATTTTACGAGCGTATTAATTTAAATTTTTACAGCAAGATCGCTCGTTCCCAAATCAAGCATCTTCGGGGTTTAGCCGGATATAACCACTCGCACAAGGCCTTCGGGTCTTAACCCAGATATGGTCACTAGCATAAATGCCTTCGGGACTTAGCCCGGATATAGTCGCTAGCACAAATGCCTTCGGATCTTAGTCCGGATGTAGTCGCTTAGCACAAAAGCCTTCGGGACTTAGCCCGGATATAGTCGCTTAGCACAAAAGCCTTCGGGACTTAGCCCGGATATCATTCGATTAACCATGCACATATATCAATAAATCATGACACATTCATATTTCTTTTTCATTACCAAAGCTCAAACACAAGACACTTATCACATTTACAATTTCGGCTCAATAGCCACATATAAGAGCATGATTTTGATTTACTTAAGACATAATCTAATCGAATCATAATTTAAGTCCCATTACTCGAAAACTTACCTCGGATGTTGTCGAACGATTCCGATGGCTATTCGACCACTTTTTCCTTCCCTTTATCGGATTTAGATCCCCTTTGCTCTTGAGCTTAATTTAAACAAATAAATTCATTTAATATTTTCACTTGGGCAATTCCATTCAATACATGTATGTCATACAATTTAAGTACAATGACCTTGCTCAATACTATTTAAACATCATGCATTACCGAACTTCATCAACACCATCTAACTTCATATAGAAACACATATCGTCCTAGTTCGGTACACAAGTCAAATGCATCATTTAAATTGTCAAAGTCCACAATTTAGTCATATTTCTCTATCATAGTTTCTTCACTTAAACCGAATTAACAAGCCCATATAGTCCTTGGCCGAATGCTATTTAACCCAAGTCATCAAGAATTTCATTATTTAACACCTTAGATATCCATCGCTAAATAGGTTATTTGTACATACATATATATACATAAGTGCATAGATACTATGTTACTAACAATTATTTCCTTGCTTAGTAGCCGAACCAATATACACATTACTTCATATCTACCCGTCACGTTTTCTCTACTTAAACCGAATAAACTTACACCTAAGGTCCTTGGCCGAACCTCACTAAAACAAGTCAACCAAAATCTTAGTATTTATCTTGTGTATAACCTTATTTACCTTCCAAAAATCGCAAAAACATCAAACTCTTAATGTTTATGTACAAGGCCGAATCTTAACATGATCCAACCTCCAACTCATTCCTTTCAACAACCAAAACCGAATGCTCAAGCCATCACCGAGATTTTGAAATTTTGCCATGGTTTGTGTAAGAAATTTGCTAATTAACTAGAAACAAGTTTAAAACTTAAGAATTTAACACAACATACTAACCTCCCCTTAAGCTCAAGGTGACCGAAACCTCTCTTCTTCCTCCTTTCAAACCGGCCAAGAAGAACCAAAGGATGAAGCCTTTCTTTTTTTTTTCTAGTTTCGGCAAAATGGGGGAACAACCACACACTTTTTTTTGTTTTCATAATATTCCCTTTCATTATTTTATTCCCATGCTCCTTTTTTTATCATACTTCCCATGAAACACTAACTTAACATGTTTATGACATGTTTTTGCCCATCACACTTGGTCTACCATACTTGTCATGGCCGGCCACTACTAATTAGGGGGGGAAATTGACATGCAAGTCCCCCTTTTTTTTTCATGCACTAATAGATCCTTATGCTTTGACCTATCACATTTCAAAATTTTCTCACATAAGTCCTATTTACTAAAATTCACCTACAATTAAACAAAATTCAAATATGAAATTTTCACACATGCATATATACATATAATAAGCATCAAATATGACAGCTAATTATTTTAATGACTCAGTTTTGTGGCCCCGAAACCACTTCCCGACTAGGGTCACATTAGGGTTGTCACATTGAGTAGTTGCTTTCGTACTGATATGTCACTGGGGAGAGCTCAATCACGATACCATAGTGCAATGGCTTTGTGACTAAATGAGTTTATAATTAATAGGTGAAAAGTTGAAAATTAATTATAAATCATTTGAGCCTCAACTACATATGTTCAATTGGTCCCTCTGCTAGCTCATTGAAACCAGAAATGAATTGCATGTTTGAATAGAAATGAATAGAATGAATATGAAAAGAGAAATGGGAAACATTCAGGAACGATTATTGTTTTCTCCGAAATGGAGAAATGAAAGCATTTGAAATAAATGTAGGTTTCCAAAAATGGAAATTTTTGGATTGTTTTGAAGCCAGAAAATGAAAATAAACCATGTGGTCATAGTGAACATGTTAAGTTGTGAAATATTGAACATATTTTCTCAAAATTTTAACAGGGACAAAATCGTCAAAATTTTACCAAGGGTAGAATCCTCAAAATTTTGTTGGGTTAAAAAAGGGATGAGAAAGTTGTTTTATATATAAATACTAAAATTTATTTTGGGAAATAGAAAAATTAAATCGGGTTGGATCATATTAAAGAGTACTAGGTTACAAAGGCTAAGGAAGTACTCATAATTGGACCCGATGTAAGAGAGGCCCAAAAGCCCGTCATGGACATGAAGGGGCGGCAACCATAGTAAGAATAACGCCTCATCCACACACAAGTTCAACAGTTTTTAAAACCCATTAACAATTATTTTCAAAATAATCTTATATAGAACCGAACTTAAACTAAATAATAGGGCCAAACTGTTACATACGAGTAGGGCTTGTGACTTTCGGAATAAGAACAATGTGCATTTTATTTATATCAATAAGAGACATACCTCTATTGAGAATCTCAAGACAATAATCCCCAACGTCTTGTCCCACAATATGCCAATAATTTTGGTAAAACAAAGCTAGAAGGTCATCCGAACCCGAAGCCATTGCCGGAGCCATCGCTTTTAAAGCAGTACAAATTTCCTCCCACATATACCTCGCTGTAAAGAAAACATTCATCTCATCATTAATACAAGAGCTTACCCCTTCCAAGATATCGTTCAAATTACCCATCTCTCATCTTGTAATGTGGATAAATTAATGAAGAACTCATTCGCAATGTCAAACAAATAATCCACCTCTCGAACATTAGCCCATCATTATTAGTTAAGTAGTTGATTCTATTCATTCTTCTCCTCTACGATGCAAACATATGAACAAACCCATATTTTTATCCCCCAACTTCATCCAATTCGCATGAGCTCTCTGTTCCTACTTTAACTCATCCTTATCAATTTTAAATTCTTCTCCAGCTTTGTGTCCAAAAGATTTGATAAATTCTCCTCATCCCTGTCTCCTTCATTGAGGGTTATAACTCTGTCACGTAGCCTTCTCAGTCTCCCTCCCTTCACTCTCTTCAAGTAGCCAACCCACACCTTCAAACCTCTGCACAACATAGCAAGATGTTGTGGAACATTCCCCCCACAACTCCCTCGTAATTTATGTATCTTAGCTTTACATGCATCCTTCTATGTCAAGCAAGCCTCAAACCGAAACCCTCACCTTTTTTCACAATGAACTTTGCACTACAACAATCAACAAAGGTTAATGATTTGATAACAAATAGGGTAGATGCTTCAGAGAAAAAGTAGAAAACCTTCCCCACCAAGAAAAATTAGAAACCCCCTTATCTAATCTTTTTCTGATATTATTCTCCTCAAAATTCCCTCATTCCCATGTAAACCAAGGTCCTTCATAACCTAGATCTTCCAACTGACAGTCTACCAGAACATTTCAAAACTCTTATATACAACCCTCATCCTAAAGCACACCCTATTTTTTCTTAAAAGAGTAAAGAATCTCGTTAAAGTTGACACACACCAACTAAGGCAAACTCTGATCATGACCTAAGGACCTTAACAACTCTTACGACTCTAATTGAAATCTTATATCTAAAGAGCTGTGAAACCTTGTCAACCTCCATTTCTCATCCTCTACGGTCTCCCAAACTTCTAAATTAATATGAAACCTCAAAAAACTCCTTAAAACCACTAAAACCTCTGATCTCCAACCCAAACTAAGTTCCTCTTCGAACCATCTGCCACAACCTCAATACCACAAACAATGCCACCTTTCATCCGTACCCTTTCCATTCTGTTTTGATTTAACTTTGTCTCCATAAATAACATAATTTGGGGATAGTACAATTTCAACATGTGTTAAAGCCTCTTCACAGTCTGTGGACTCCCCAACCCATGGATATTCCAACACACGATCTTCATTTCTGCTGGCCAACCTACCCCTTGGCAGTCGCCAATACATTACTTTGACAAGCTAGTAGATGCTCATCTCTTTCCTCTGCAGAATCGGAACACTCAGAAACTCATCCAAAGAAAGTTGCAGTTCTTTGCCTTTTTTTCCATCAAAACCATCAATTGGGTTGTCTACCAAATCATGTATCATAGGATCCACTCCCATTCTACTAGAGTTGCACACTTTCCCTCCTCTACCAGCCTTTACCAAATTTATACCCAAAACTAGATTCACCTGTCCCATGAAATTAGTTATAGGATAAGTTTTAACACTCCTTCACCCAACCTATTCGAGAAAACATACCCTGAGAAACCACCCCCATTACCTTTCCTCAACCAGATACTCTCCATGGTGGCAACCCTTCTTCCCATAGCTCGTAACGAAATGTCCCACCCTATGTCAGACTTATCCACCTCCCTCTTCAATCAGACCAGACAAAAACTATCACTGTGCCCCAAACAGCCACAAAAAAATAAAACAACGTAAGTTTCTCATACTAAAATCCAACATAAACATGATTTGTAGGGGATAATTGAATTTTCCTTATGTGTTTCAATGGAGATCTAATATCAATCCTCTCCCTCACCCCGAAAACATTGGTTAAACTCCCTACTGACCTATTTAGTATCATATTCCTCAAACAATCCAATGAAATTTCCCAATTGTTTTGCAACTACTTCTGGAAAAAAACCTTGGGTGTAAATCAAGAACTTGCACCCAAAAAAATTAATACATCAATGGTAGTAACAAGGGATCTTCCTTATCCTCTGAAACCCCTTCGAACTAAAGCACCTCATCTTTCTCCTCCGTGATACACAGATCGACCATTTCATTCTCCATTTCCACACCAAAAAAACAATCCAAACCAACCACTATATTGCCCAAATTGAAACATGCAAAAACCACTACAGAACCCTACTTGAAATTGACAAACTAAGAGTCCTAAACAAAATTTGCTACTTAACAAACAGAGACATGCCATGAGATAGACTTCTTAAGTGCCAATAAGAAACTTACTTTTTAATTTTTCTTTTATGATTTTGGGCTTTAATTATTTTCGTTTTGCAAATTATCTTTAAAAGACTATGATAACGTGGGATGTGATATCTGAATACTTAATTATATAAAATAAAATATTTCACTATATAAATAAGTAATATTAATTGGATAATTGTAATTAAATGAATGATTAATTTAATATGGAATAATATGATAATTTTTTGAGAGAATAAAATTTTAAATTTTGAAATATTAAATAAATCAAAATATTATCAAATACATAAAAATTAAAATATTTACACATTGTGTAATGACCCAGTTTTCAATGGTGTCAAAAAATGCTATTTTGGAACTCCATTTTCGAAAATCAAGTTCGTAAATATAAAATAGGAATATTTACAAGGTTAATATGAAATTATAATAAAGAATAGTTAAGTAATTTAGTCGTAAAAGTAGTTAATTAAAGCTTAGGGACTAAATTGTAAAAGTTCAATCGCTATTGAGCTTTAATTTAGAAAAGGCTTAGGGATAGATAGCAATTATCCAAAGGACAAAAATAGTAAATAAATCAATATTAAATAGTGGTTAGTGGATAGTAATGGTGGATACCATAAATTAATTAATAGACAAATTAATGTATATTAAACCATAATTAAACTAATTAAACAAATTAGTTAAACACTACTTAAGATATTCATATTAGCTAGTGGAATGAGATATGAAACATTCTCATCTTCTCCATTATCACCATCCCCCGTCGTTAAAGAATGAAGAAACCTTCATTTTCTTTAAACATTCAGCTAGCTATTGTAAGTAAGTCCTTAAACAATTTTTCTTTGATTTTTATAGAGTCCTTAATGAAAGAATGTGAAATCATATTTTCATCTGTTGGTAGATATTGAAAGATATGCATATCCTGCGTATAGAGACTAAATTGAATAAAATGTAAAATATGTATGAATTTGTATTTGAATGTGAAATGAATGAAATCTTATATTTTTTTGTTATAGAATTATTGTACGTAGCTAAAGATGACATTGGGCCTGTAAAACAGAAAGGAAAAGTATGAGTTATCGACGAGTGACGAGAGGATTCGATTTGTACTTTTATAATTTGAGATCATTATATTTATATGCATATACGTATTGAATGCATGATTAACTATCAAGGTAAGCTTATACTTTTCGTATGAATTGATTTGTATTGAATGATGTTAAATATCGAAAAATTGGACTAAATTGAAATAAGTAGAAAATATTATGATATAATTGATACACGATATGTAATATGAATACAGAATGAAACATGTTATATGATATGATATATTTATCAATTAAAGATGAATTGAAATGAGACTATGATATTGAATGCGAAATGATATATGAACTGAATTGTATAATGTAATTGGAACATTGGTAACTTTAATTCCAAAAACGACCAATGTTCATATATGATATATTTCTTAACCTTTCTCCTCCACCAAAATTTTCAGCAAGAATGGGGTTTTTGGAAGCTTGAAACTTTCATCCACTTATACCTCTTTCAAGTCAGTGATTTAGATGGTTATTTTTGATGATTTTGGTACCTTTGGAACCCTTGTAGTATGAGCTATCTATTGGGGGACTATTTTGCAAAATGGTTGATAGTATAGGGATTTGCCATGAAAGAATTTATGATGTTTGCTGAGTTTTTATGGAAGAAAATGAATCTTGGTTGTTAAATAAACAACTTTTGTGAAAGGACTTCTCATGAAAACCCTAATGGGACCATTTTTTAAAGTTCATAAAATAGATTGTACTTTCGTGAAATAATGGAAATTTTGGGTTGCTATAAGAGTAAAAAGGGTTCGGCTAGGCTTAAGACATGAAGAAATTTGATAAAAATTGATTTTCAAGCCTAGGGATAAAATGGTCATTTTGTGAAAATCTAGATGAAAACCACATGCCCGTACCCGAGACAGGGAAAAGGTACGAGGCATTACTGGATGAACATACAAACATCCAACAAAAGTACGGGTTATAAAATTTCAATTCCATCATGTTGTCCCTTATATGGGATTACGAGGCCCGAAGCATACATTTGAAGTGGTCCGGGATTGAACCGAGAACGTATGAAAAACTTAAGAAAATTTTTGTGCTCTAGCCTCACACGCTCGTGTAGAGGCACACCACACGCCCGTGTGCTTGGGACACGCCCGTGCCCCTAGCCCGTGTAGGATCTTGAAATTTATTTAATTCAGTTCAAGGTGCAGTGGTTTTCACACGGCCTAGACACAAGCCCGTGTCCCTCACATGGCCTAGACACGCCTGTGTTGTCGCCCGTGTTCAAAAGCTTGGACATTATGTTTATGACATCATCATTCATTTAGGGACACACGGCTAAAGCACACGCTCGTGTGATCTGCTCGTGTGCCACACACGGATGAGACACACGCCCGTGTCTTCAACCAGTGTAATTACTACAAAGCATACAACATAGAAATTTTAGGGTGCAGGGGACACACGGTTGAACGACACGCCCATGTGGGCTATCCGTGTGTCACACACGGTTTAGACACCTATTCATGTGTCTATTCATGTGAACCATTTGGAGGCTATCTTCCAAGCCAATGGTCACCCAAGAACCCTCATGTACTCTAACATGCTTAATATCCTACTATCTAGCGTAGACCACAATCACATAAATAATTTGGCATGCAATCAATAGATAATTATAAGAAAACACTCCAATTAACTATATGGACCAATTCACTTGGCTATATACAAAATAATCATACCGATTAGGGAACCATTACTTTGGGCTAGTCACATGACATGACACTTATACAAAATAACAATCACCTATAAATGCCATGACTCAAAATAATCAAATGTATTATACCCAAAGTTTAGTTGATAGTGTGACCCGAGCTCCGACGCTCTCGATCTTTTGAGCTAGCTTGACGAATCTAAAAGAAATAGAAAAGGGAGGAGTAAGCTTTGAAGCTTAGTAAGTACACATACTAATAAAGTAAATCTTAATTAAACCATAGAATATTATTTACACCTTTGTCACTTTTTCATACCTTTCATCAAATATGTAATCTAAATTTTCTTTATAAGCATAATACATAAAAATGTATATTGCCATGGATGATCATAGTCATAGAAGTACATAGATTAAACACATACCTTTGCTCCCCTATACACATATGCATTTTACTTAGTTTACGTTCGAACCTCGTATACATTACCCGCTGAACATTTAGAATAACGAATAGGATACTCGGATGTAAACGCACCGAAGGGCCATAATCATGACATAGCACGCCTCTCAGTAGGCTACATAAGCTCCCAGACCTAGCGTGTACCACATAATTACATGCCTCTCAACGGGGCTATACAAGCTCCCGGACCTAGCATGTATCATGTCATCAAACGATCTCATACATACATAGCTATCCTAGTGACATGTCACTTGTATCCTTACCTATTCCTAAGTTCAAACGAAATTTTCGGACTTACGTCTCCTTGTCGAACATTCTCGTAATGTTGGTCTTATAACATATGACATTATCATATACAAATGCTAACATGGCAACACTTGTACCATAAGAATAAAACATCAAAACATATTATAGCAACAAGGTAACCAAATAATATATTAATTATCCATATGTTATTTAAACATTTAAAACATTAATTAAGGTATTTATTTGTACATGTACTTACCTCGGTACAAAATATTCGAAATAGTGCCTATGCCTCGTACACTTTGTTCTTGCCTTTATCGAGACTTGGTTCTCATCTTTCTTGATCTATCATAACAAATTTGGCTCATTAACTTCATACGTTGCTCAAATCGACCCTAAAATCATGCTTTGATAAAATTACCCTTTTTACCCCTAAACTTTCACTTATTCACAAATTAGTCCTTAGGCTCGTATGAAGAAATGCAAGTGATTTTTCAGTTACCCAAGCCTAGCTGAATACCTCTTGTACTTAAAGCAGCCCATACTTTCCTTCATTTCACACTTTTCTACCCATTTTCATAACTTTTACAAATAAGTCCTTTTTAGGGTTTCCATACAAAATCTCTTAACAAAAGTTGTTCTCCAAACCTTAAACTATCATATCCTTCCATAATCCACCAAAATACATCTAACTCATGCATGGATAATTTTCTAAAAATAAACCCTAGCATGAAATATGGGTAGAAATGAAGAGAGCAAATTGCAAGGATGTCAAAAATACAAAGAACATTAAAAACGGTGCTAGGATTAACTTACTATCAAGCTTGAAAGTTGAAGAAACCCTAGCTATGGTACCTTTGAATTTTTGGTAGCAACATGAGAAAGATGAGCTGATTTTTAGCTCTTTTTCCCTTTTTAATTCATTTAATATCCAAATGACCAAAATGCCCTTACTCACTAAACTTACAAAAATTTCCACAGATGTCCATATTTGTCCAAAAAATTAGAAATTGGGCAAATTGATCTTTGGGACCTTCTAATTCATATTTCAAAACAATTTCTCACAAATTGCACCTAAAACCTAAATTTTGCATCTTATTCAATTTAGTCCTTATTTTGTAATTGGACACTTTATTCTTAAAATTTCCTCATGAAACTTTACCACATGCATAATCTTATATTCTAAATCTCATAATGATCAAGACCTAAAAATTTTAACATCGGATTTATGGTCTCGAAACTATCATTCTGACTAGACTATTTTTCAGGATGTTACGATTCTCCCCCTTAAGGGACTTTCGTCCTCGAAAGTCTTACCTTGAAATAAATTCGAATACTGACTTCTCATAGTCTCCTCGGGTTCCTAAGTGGCCTCTTCGACTCTATGTCGATGTCAAAGTACTTTCACAAGAGCCACACTTTTATTCCTCAATTGCTTAACTTCTCTTGCCAAAATCTTAACTGGTTCTTCACCATAAGTGATATCCGATTGGATCTCAACCTCAGTTGGAGTAATCGCATGTGAGGGGTCAGATCGATATCGATGTAACATGGACACATGGAATACGTCGTGAATTCTTTCCAACTCTGATGGCAAAGCTAAGCGATAGGCAACTGGGCCAATTCTCTCGGTGATCTCATAAGGTCCAATAAAACGAGGGCTTAACTTGCCTTTCTTACCAAATCTTAGAACCTTTTTCCATGGCGACACTTTCAAAAATACCTTGTTGCCCACTTGATATTTGATCTCTTTCCTTTTTAAATTCGTATACGATTTTTGTCTATCCGATGCTGCTTTTAAACAATCTCGAATCACATTAACCTTATTCTCAGTTTCTTTAATCAAATCAGCTCCGTAAATCTTGCTTTCCTTGAGCTTTGTCCAATACAAGGGAGTTCAGCATCTTCGTCCATCCAAGGCTTCGTAAGGAGCCATCTTCAAACTAGACTGATAGCTGTTGTTGTAAGCGAACTCGACCAAAGGCAAATAAGCTTCCCAACTGCCTTTAAACTCAAGAACACAGCATCGAAGCATATCCTCAAGTGTCTGAATTATTCTCTCAGATTGTCCATCGATCTACGGGTGGAAAGCAGTACTAAAATTTAGTTTCGTTCCCAAAGCCGCTTGCAACTTTTTCCAAAATCGGGATGTGAACCTCGGGTCTCTATCTGAAATGATCGAAAAAGGTACACCATGAAGTCTAACAATCTCTGAGATGTACAAATTAGCTAACTTGCCAAGAGAAAAGTCAGTGCGTACCGGTATAAAATGAGCCGACTTAGTCAATCTGTCGACTATTACCCAAATAGAGTTCTTTTTTTTGGAGTCACTGGTAATCCAGTTACAAAATCCATAGTAACTCGATCCCATTGCCACTCTGGGATTATAATGGGCTGAAGTAATCCAGAAGGCACTTGATGTTCAGCTTTGACTTGTTGACAAATCAGACATCTTGATACAAATTCAGATATGTCTCTTTTCATGTCGTTCCACCAATAAGTTTCCTTCAAGTCGTTGTACATCTTTGTACTCCCTGGGTGAATAGACATACTACTATCATGTGCTTCTTGCAAAATATTCTGAATTAGCCCGGCGTCTCTAGGAACACAAATTCTACCCCTGAATTTTAGACATCCATCGGAGTCGACCTAAAAATCAGATTCACTGGAGGACACGCATTAGATTTTCTTAGCTTGTAATTCTTTATCAACTTTCTGAGTCTCACAGATCTGATAAAGAAGAGTTGGCCTAGCTCTCAATTAGGCCAAAATAGAACCATTTCACATAAAATCATCTGAGTGTTCATAGCCCTCAAAGCGAACAAAGACTTTCTGCTCAAAGCATCAGCGACCACGTTCGCCTTTCTTGGATGGTAATAAATCACGAGTTCATAGTCTTTCAACAATTCTAACCATCTCTGTTGTCTTAAATTAAAGTCCTTCTAAGTCATTAAATACTTATGACTTTTATGGTCGGTGTAGACATGGCATTTCTCACCGAACAAGTAATGATGCCAAATCTTCAAAGCGAACACAATCGCGGCTAATTCTAGGTCGTACGTCGGATAATTCTTCTCGTGAGGCTTTAACTGTCTAGAAGCATAGGCCGCAACTTTACCTTCTTGCATAAGTGCACAGCCCAGTCCATTCAAAGACGCATCACTGAAAATTGTAAATTTTTCCCTGATTCAGGTTGTACTAGCACTGGTGCCTCTGTCAGTAACATTTTCAACTTCTCAAAACTTTGTTGACACTTTTTCGTCCACTCGAACTTGACATATTTTTGTAGTAGTCTCGTTATAGGGGTGGCTATCATAGAAAATCCCTTTACAAACCTTCGGTAGTGACCCGCTAAACCTAAAAAGCTCCTAACTTCTAGAGGCTTCCATTCAACAATGGCAGAAATCTTGCTGGGATCAACTCGAATACCATCGCCTAAAACTATGTGGCCTAGGAATCCAAATTCTTGAAGCCAAATAAGCTTCATACCCTTTTCTTAAACATTTCTGGGCATCTATTGAAGAAATTACAATCGGTGACCCACTAGATTCATCGGACTCTACCCGAAGGATCTCACTACTTCCATGTCTTAATTCAATAATTTTTCGTCTACAGTCCACTATAGCACTGTGAAGTGTCAACCAGTCCATACCCAAAATAATATCAAATTCGTCAAACGACAACAACATCAAATGGGCCGAAAAGCAAATACCTCTAATCATCAAAGGACATTTCTTGCATATCTTATTTACTAAGACATGCTTGCCTAACAGGTTTGATACTCTAATCACAAATTCTATAGACTCTACAAGTAAATTCATGCTAGATGCCAATGTCATGCATATATACGAATGGGTAGAGCCTGGATCTATTAAAGCAATAACATCTTGGTCATAGAAAGAAAATGTACCGGTGATCACATCTGGCGAAGATGCTTCCTCTCGACCATATATGGCATAGGCTCTAGTTGGGGTCTTAGCCTCAGATATCACAACAGTCTCTCGAGTCGTATTCTTACTACCAGCTCCACTATCGGTATTCTTCAAGGGCCTCCCTCTAGGAGCCGAACCACTCTGTCTCCCGGTCTGAAGTTTCTCGCCCAGCTCGAGGTAATCCCTAACGAAATGATCCAATAACCACATCCAAAACATGTCCCCTCATTTCTCCTACACAGACCACGGTGACATTTCTCGCAATGTTGGCACTCAAATTGACGAGGCTTAGCATCATCTACACTAGCCATAGATGTAGCTTGAGTCCTAAAACTCGAGCCTTGTTTCTTACGGTTTCCATGGGAGTGTCCTGTCGATGCATAAGAACGAGGAGGTACATCTCTTGATTTCTTGGATTGTGTCAGAGCCGATCTACTCATTACTCTCTTTCTAACATCTCTACCCTCTGACTTGGCTTTCTTCTTTTCTTTCGTTAGCTCTTTAACCCTACATGCCCGTTCGACAAGTATAACAATTCTTTAAGTTCAAGGATGCCTACTAATACCTTAATGTCCTCATTAAGTCCATCTTCAAACCTGTGGCACATCTTGGCCTTAGTGGGCACACACTCTCGAGCATACTTACTTAATCGAACAAATTCCCGCTCGTATTCTGTCACTAACATGCGTCCTTGCTTAAGCTCAAGGAATTCCTTTCGTTTCTAATCAATAAACCTTTCACTGATATACTTCTTTCGAAATTCCTCCAGGAATAACTCCCAAGTGAAAGCCTCTTTAGGCACTACCAATATCAAAGTTTTCCACCAATGATAAATATCGTCCCTCAGTAGAGAAATGGCACACTTAAGGCACTCCTCGGGCATGCAATATAGCTCCTCAAATACTCAGATCGAATCAGCATCGTCATCGGTATTTGCTCTAAAATCCTCGGCCCCTTGTTTTCTAATCTTATCTACCGGGGTCCTAGCAAATCCATGAAGTCCATGTTTCAAGGCATCATAGGCATAGGTTGAGGGTTCAAAGGGGGTGGAGGAGGTGGGGCTTGAGCATTAGAGTTCGCTCTCATAAACTCGGTATACCAGTTATTCATTATTTGGAGGAAAGCCTCCCTAGCCTCCCCCCTTGGCTAACTGTATCAGATCTATCCCCCTCTGGCACCGTCCCTTGAGCAGGGGCCGGTGCATTACTCTCAACATCGTCAGCTACAGCTCGATCAGGATCCATACTATATGAAAAATACAATTTATATCGTTAGGAGTTGTCACACTATCACAAATTTATTCATGGCATGTATAGCTAGACTCAAACACATGCTACGTAGCCTTAGAACTGACTAAACTGTAGCTCTGATACCAATAAATGTAATACCCCTTACTCATACCCGAGACCGAGATAAGGTACAAGGCATTACCGGATGAACATACAAACATCCAACAAAAATACGGGTTACAGAATTTCAATTCCATCATTTTGTTCCTTATATGGGCTTACGATGCTCGAAGCATACATTTGAAGTGGTCCGGGACTGAACCGATAATGTATGAAAACTTAAGAAAATTGTTGTGCTCTGGCCTCTCACGCCCGTGTAGAGGCACACCACATGTCCGTGTGCTTGGGACACGCCCGTGCCCCTAGCCCCTGTGGGATCTTGAAATTTATTTAATTCAGTTCAAGGTGCAGTGGTTTTCGCACGGCCTAGACACATGCCCGTGTCCCTCACACGGCCTAGACACGCCAGTGTTGTCGCCCGTGTTCAAAAACTTGGACATTATGTTAATGATGTCATCATTCATTTAGGGACACATGGCTAAAACACACGTCCGTGTGATCTGCCTCTGTGTCACACACGGATGAGACACACGGCCGTGTCTCTAACCCATGTAATTACTACAAAGCATGCAACATGGAAATTTTGGGGTGCAAGGGACACACGGCTAAACGACACGCCCGTGTGGGCTGTCCATGTGTCACACACGTTTAGACACCTATTCTTTTGTCTATTCATATGGACTATTTAGAGGCTATCATCCAAGCCATTGGTCATCCAGGAACCCTGATGTACTCCAACATGCTTAATATCCTACCATCTAGTATAGACCATAATCACATACATAATTTGGCATGCAATCAATAGATAATTATAAGAAAATACTCCAATTAACTATATGGACCAATTCACTTGGCCATATACAAAATAATCATACCGATTTGGGAACCATTACTTTAGGCTAGCCACATGACATGACACTTATACAAAATAACAATCACCTATACATGCCATGACTCAAAATAATCAAATGTATTATACCCAAAGTTTAGTTGATAGTGTGACCCGAGCTTCGATGCTCTTGATCCTTTGAGCTAGCTTGACGAATCTAAAAGAAATAGAAAAGGAAGAAGTAAACTATGAAGCTTAGTAAGTACACATACAAATAAAGTAAATCTTAATTAAACCATAGAATATTATTTACACCTTTGTCACTTTTTCATACCTTTCATCAAACATGTGATCTAAATTTTCTTTATAAGCATAATACATAAAAACATATATTGCCATGGATGATCATAGTCATAGAAGTACATAGATTAAACACATACCTTTGCTCCCCTGTACATATATGCATTTTACTTAGTTTACGTTCGAACATCGTATACATTACCCACTGAACATTTGGAATAACAGATAGGATACTCGGATATAAACGCACCGAAGTGCCATAATCATGACATAGCAAGCCTCTAAACAGAGCTACATATGAGCACCCAGACCTAGCATGCATCACATTACCCCACCTCTCAACAAGGCTACATAAGCTTCTGGACCTAACGTGTACCACATAATTACATGCCTCTTAACGGGGCTATACAAGCTCCCGGGCCTAGCATGTATCATGTCATCAAACTAGCTCGTACATACATAGCTATCCTAGTGACATGTCACTTGTATCTTTACCTATTCCTAAGTTCAAACGGGATTTTCGGACTTACTTTTCTTTGTCGAACATTCTTGGAATGTTGGCCTTATAACATATGACATTATCATATACAAATGCTAACATGGCAACACTTGTAACATAAGAATAAAACATTAAAACATATTATAGCAACAAGGTAACCAAATAATATATTAATTATCCATATGTTATTTAAACATTTAAAACATTAATTAAGGTATTTATTTGTACATGTACTTACCTCGGTACAAAATATTCGAAATAGTGCCTATGCCTCGTACACTTTGTTCTTGCCTTTGTCGAGACTTGGTTCTCATCTTTCTTGATCTATCATAACAAATTTAGCTCATTAACTTCATACGTTACTCAAATCGACCCTAAAATCATGCTTTGATAAAATTACCCATTTTACCCCTAAACTTTCACTTATTCACAAATTAGTCCTTAGGCTCGTATGAAGAAATGCAAGTGATTTTTCAGTTACCCAAGCCTAGCTGAGTACCTCTTGCACTTAAAGTAGCCCATACTTTCCTTCATTTCACACTTTTCTACCCATTTTCATAACTTTTACAAATAAGTCCTTTTTAGGGTTTCCATACAAAATCTCTTAACAAAAGTTGTTCTCCAAACCTTAAACTATCATATCCTTCCATAATCCACCAAAATACATCTAACTCATGCATGGATAATTTTCTAAAAATAAACCCTAGCATGAAATATGGGTAGAAATGAAGAGCGCAAATTGCAAGGATGTCAAAAATACAAAGAACATTAAAAACGGTGCTAGGAATAACTTACTATCAAGCTTGAAAGTTGAAGAAACCCTAGCTATGATACCTTTGAATTTTTGGCAGCAACATGAGAAAGATGAGCTGATTTTTAGCTCTTTTTCTCTTTTTAATTCATTTAATATCCAAATGACGAAAATACCTTTACTCACTAAACTTACAAAAATTTCCATAGATGTCCATATTTTTCCAAAAATTTAGAAATTGAGAAAATTTCTCTTTGGTACCTTTTAATTCATATTTCAAAACAATTTCTCACAAATTGCACTAAAACCCAGGTTTTGCATCTTATTCAATTTAGCCCTTATTTTGTAATTGGACACTATATTCTTAAAATTTCCTCATGAAACTTTACCACATGCATAATCTTATATTCTAAATCTCATAATGATCAAAATCTAAATATTTTAATGTCAGATTTATGGTCTCAAAACTATTATTTTGACTAGACCATATTTCAGGATGTTACACTAGGGGCAAAATGGTCATTTTGCCAAAAATGTGAATTTTTTATTGTCTAAATTTATTTAGTGATTAAATGAGTGAATTTTTATTATGTTAGATCAAGAAATACGAAAACCGGACTTGGACCGGGGAAAGGCCAAGCTTGTAAATTAGGTCGATTAGTTGCTTACCTTTTGTAAGCCAGGGTAAGTTGTACGTAAATATTGCTAATTCAATATTATCATGTATTGTACAATTAGTGTGGTATGAATTGTTGATTTGCGTTGAATGAGAATTTGTATAATGAAGACTTTCGGTTGAACATTAGGAATAGATTTGGATATTCATGCCATGACTTTGGGTGATATGTATGCTAGTGTAAAGCATGTCTGGGACATGCATCGGCCACATATTGAGAGCTAGTGTAAGACATGTCTGGGACATGTATCGGCCTTGAGATATACAAGCTAGTGTAAGACCTGTCTAGGACATGGGGTCAGCTTGTTGTGTGTCAATGTAAGACCTGTCTGGGACATGGCATCGACACCAATAGATGAGAGCCAGTGTAAGACCCATCTGGGACACGACATCGGTCTTGATATATGAAAGTCAGCGTAATACCTATCTGAGACATGGCATCGACTTTGATGTGCTAGCCAATGTACGACTATGTCTGGGACATGGCGTCGGCATCTTATCCTATGTTTGGGGCTAATGAATATCCTATAATATTCCAAATGGTTCAATGGAAGATTTACGATTTATATCGAAATGAGAGAACTTATGACTATGTGGTGAGTGGTACAGGTACCTAAATGAGAATTTCAAAATACGAGCTTCATTTACATTGTATGTTTAGTAAGGAAGGAAAACGAGTAAGTTATGCTTATGACCATCTGTGTATTTTACATGAAGTATGAAATGTGAATTCAATTAACATTGTATGCTTGGTGAGAGATGAATATGAACAATTAATATTTACGAATCCTCACTTTCGTGTGCAAATTAAGTTATGTTAGGATTATGATCCCTTATGGTAGCTTGTAGCTATTTCATTATTTACATGCGACTTACTAAGCTTTATGCTTACCCATTTTCCTTTCCATTTCCTTGTAGTATCACCAAATTAGCCCGTGGATCAGATACCATTAGAGGGCTTGTTCACACTATCATTTGAAGCACTTGGTATAGTTAGTTCTTTTATTTTGATTATGGCATGTATAGGACTTTGTCTTCTGAGTTTTGTGTCTTTATGATTTGGTCAAATAGGTTGGCTTGGGATGAAACCCTCTATTTTGTATAAGGCCACAAATAATGGCTAACATTTATCTATGATATGCAATTGATGATGTTTCATGGATGGGCAAATTGCATGAAAGAACAAGTACTTGTTGGATTGTTAAAGTGTAATAAGGTTGTTTCTAGATATCTTGTTGTGGTTGAATTGGCTTTGTATTGCTTTTTAGATTGGTGGTATGGGTTACTTTGTAGGTTGGTATGAGTAAGGGTGGCAAAAAAACATGGTAGATAGCCTTATTTTTGTCCACACGGGTAGACACAAGAGCATGTGTCTAGGCCGTGTGCGACACATGGTACGCCCCATGAGCGTGTTGTCCGGTTGTGTGTCCCCTGCACCTTGAATTTGCTAGTCAGTTTGCATGGTAGTAAAAACACAGGCAGGGACATGGTTGTATGTCTCAGCCATGTGGAGAACACGGCCCCTGGCCACGGGCGTGTTCCTCAGACGTGTGCCCCTAATTGGTTGCTGACGTCAGAAACAGAATGTCAAGGTTTTTACACACGGGCTGCACCACGGGCGTGTCATGGCCATGTGAGGGACACGGGCTATAGACATGGGCATCTGCCCAGCTGTGTGAAAATCCCTATAGGTTCGAATTTGGAATTAAATTCACATGGGTTTGGGACACGAGCATGTCCCTTTGTGCTTAGGCCGTGTGAACCACATGGGCCTTCAGCAAGGTCATGTCAAAATGGCCACACGGGCGTGTCGCCTTTCCACACGGGCGTGTGCCCCTGTTTCAAGTGACATTTTTTAAAGTTTTCAAAAGTGTTCAGATTACTGCCAGATCGTTTCCGAAGTGTGATTTGGGCTTTGTAGGCTCATATTAAGAAATTCTAGATTAAGAGTGAAAAGTTTTAAATTTTACCTAGTTTTTATAACTAGGAAATGATTGTATGCATGCGTTTAAGTCAGGTAATGCCTCGTGCCTAGTCCCGGCCTCAGACTTGGGTAAGGGGTGTTACAATTTAGGCAAAGCTAGATATAGTTGGCACATCACAGGACAAATCATGTTTTATTTCATTAATTTACTAATAAACTAAACTAAGCGGTCATCATCAAAATCATCCACAAAGTCATGCTAAAAGTTGGTTTATTTACTATTTTTTATGCTTTAGATAATTACTATTTAGGTCCCCAAAACTTTTACTAATTAAAACTTTATAGCGATTAGACTTTTACAATTTAGTCCCTGAGCCTTAATTAATCACTTTTTGGCTAGATTACTTAACCAAACTTCAAATATATCTTTATATTAACTGTATAAATATTTCTATTTTACATTTACAGACTCAGTTACGGAAATGAGGTCTTGAAATCGCACTTTTTGACACCACTGAGAACAGGGTCATTACACGACCCTTCTTACCATCACCAAATGTGAGTCAGCCAACATAATGTTCTTTTAAATAAAGCAAGTATGATTGCTTACTTTTCATGCTACAAAAGTAACTATTATCAAAATATGAAAAATCATTTACTGTAGTCTTCAAAGATTGATGTGCTACCAGTAAGCGGTTTGGATCTTTCTTCTTCCAAACAAAGTTTTTCTTCTTCACATAAGATGTGCCAAGTGAAATGGGAACTACGACATGCACTACACTCTTCCATCTCAAATCACATAACATTTTGAAACATCATGGCCTAATATGACTAGGTACACCACAGTAATGGCATATGACTTTCTGTTTAGAGTTTACCATCTTCTTAAAATGGATCAACATAGGCTTTTTAGAGCATTCACCTTGATTATCTTGACTTGTTGCTTTTACAAACATTTTTTAACTTTTCATGACTGATTTCCTTTCTTCATATAGCTAAGTCTTCCTTTTGTTGGATATCTCCTGCCATCAGCAAGTAGCTCATCTAGTTTATAATTATTGGTATTAAACTTCTTAAGAATCAATGTGGTTGCATATAGTTTCTTTTAGGTTTTCTCCAAGTTGATTTTCTCTTCAACAAGCAAAGATTCTTTAGCCTCAACTTGTTTAATTAGCTTAGTATTTTCTTCCTTCAAATGGGTGTTTACTTGTAACATTTTAGTTTTCACATTGCATAATTAATCTCATTTCTCAAGCATGGTCTTATAGGTCTAGAAAAACTCTTCTTCCAAATCCCCTTCAAACTCTTCATCAGTGTCAACATCAGATACTATAGGACACATTTTTAGGAGAGAGAAAGGAAAATAAATCCTACAAGGCGTGTTTTAGTACACACCCTGTAGGACGCATTTTCCTTTCTCTCTTCAAAAACAACATATATTGGTTAATTAAAAAAACAACATAGATGATCAAATATAAATTTTTTTAGCATATATGGGTAAATTAGCACTTTTCTGTGTTTAATGGAATTGGGGAGAAGTGTACTGAAAGAAACTCTTTTATATATTTATAACTGAAAATGAATAAAGCTCAAATTGTAAATGTTGAAAGCCAAAACAACTTTTTTTTGAAGAAAACTCATTTATTTTCAAACTCATTGGTTCTAAGCTTTTTTTAACCCATAAATGTCAATCAAACCTTGAAATTTGAATGAATATTTTGTTGGGTTTTTTGTCTAAGAAAGAAAAGATTGACAGATAAAAAATTTAGCAATCAAAACTAACTTCTTGTTTTTTTCATTCAAGTTCATTTTTTACATACAAAGTATACACTTAAATAGGAAAATTTTACCAACTGCAGCTTGACAAGTTGGCATGTCTAGATACATGGGATCACTTATTGGTTGATTTCTGTCTTTTCAGCACCATTTACATTAACCTATCAAATTAAAGACAAATAAAATAATTTAACAACTTTACAAACAAGTTGACAACGTGTTAGCTTGTAACAAAAGCTTTGGAGTTGTTAGCGGTTAGACTATCTGCCATTTTGTTTTACACTCAGACTGTTCGTGACATTGGCTTGTTCACCACATTTGGATTGTTTGCCACATTTGGACTGTCCGCCACATTGGCTTGCACTGGGATTGTTCACCACTTTGACTTGTACTTTGGATTGTTCGTCACTTTGGCTTGCACTTTTGGCTTGTCTGCCACTACTGCATGGTTGTCCAACTGTAAACAGTTCTCCTTGGCCTCCATGTTGTTGACTCTAATCATATCTTTCAAGCGTTCGAACCTATCCTTTCCAAGAGGGTTGGTTGACAACTATTTCTTCAAAATTTGCAGGCTCCAACACTGCTAAGTCACATTGGTGATAAGCTTCAATAATAGGTTTGGTGCCTTTAATAGGAAGGCCATCAAGGCCTTCATCTTCAACATTAGTCATATTCTTAACCAAGTTTATCTGACTAATATGTGATTTATCCATTGAACTGGTATAGGCTCTCGAGACCACAAAATTCCAATCCAGCATAAAACTTCTATTCTTCATTGAGACTGTAACAACTTCCTGTCCCAACAAGTATAATATAGTGCAACAAATATCTTTAAATACAAAACTATAATTTCCTCAAGTAGTTGACCAATGCTAAAGAGATTATGATATATTTCAAGCACTAAAAGAACATCTGAAATTACTTTAGTACCTAATGGCATATTGATAAGTACATCACCTTTGCCTTTGGCTTGTATGAGTTCACCATTTCCAATCTTCACTTTTGAAATACAACTTCTATCAATGTTTTTTGAAAATGCTTTCATCTAAGGTCAGAAGGTTGGTGCATCCACTATATATCAACCAACCCTTTGCGACTCTGCTTTTTGATGTAGAACAAGAGGCAGTTAGCAGATCCTCCTCTTGAGCTTGTCTTTCATCAATAGCCTGAGCTTGAGTATGGTTTTGCCACTGTTGCTATTGTTGCCCCTTATCCTTGCATACCCTCTCTATATGGCTAAATTATTTACAACTTCTGCACTAAATGTCTGGTCTAAACCAACAATACCTTTTCAAATTAGTGATCCTTTTGCAGCGAGGGCATGGTATATTTTTCTCATTGTTACCATCTCTCCAACTCTTCTCTGTCTTGTCTGACCAAATTTCTTTCCTCTGTTATTTAAAGAGCTCGATCCTTCCTTATTTTTTACTTTAAAAGCTCCTTCAACGTGCTCATCCTTCCTTGCAGCTCTCTTCTACTCTTGAGCGTACATGCATTTATCATCTCTGATAGAGAGATTGCTGATAGGTCTCTTGAATCTTTAAGAGAGGGTATTTTATACTCGTACCTCTCAAGAAGTGTAGTAATCACCTTCTCGACTACCCTGCTATTAGGAAACTAATCTCCAAGCAATCTTATGTTGTTTACAATGGCCATGATTCTATCAGAATACTATTTGACAGTTTCAGACTCCGTCATTTCTAAGTTCTCAAAATCTCTCCTCAAATTGATAATTTGTTGCTGCCTTGTCTTGTTTGTACCATGAAACTCTTCCTTCGACTTATCCCAAGCATGTTTTGGAGTCTCACAGGCTATGATTCTGGTGAAAGTTACATCAGAAACAACATTTTGAAGACAGGACATTGCCTTGAATTTTTTAGCACGATCATCACTATGCTATCTGATCTATGTTATTGTTTGATTGACTCTCAATGATGGTGGATTTACATCCGCATTCACAACCTCCCATAAGTCATAACCTTGTAGATAGGTCTTTATTTTGACTACCCAAATATGGTAGTTTTTACCATTAAAAACTAGTGGTGTAGAAGGTCTAAAACTAGCTGAAGACATTTTTACAAAACAACAAAGAAACAAAGGTTGTTCTTTCTTTCTTAACATATCAAAGGCCCTCAAAGATGGCTAGCTCTAAATATCAATTGTTGGGTTTTTTCTTCTAAGAAAGGAAAGATGGACAGATAAAAAATTTAGCAATCAAAATTGAATTGTTTTTTTTCATTCCAGTTCATTTTTTACGTACAAAGTATACAAGTAAATAGGAAAATTTTACCAACTACAACTTGACAAGTTGGCATATCTAGGTACATGGGATCACTTATTGGTTGATTTCTGTCTTTTCAGCACCATTTACATTAACCTATCAAATTAAAGTCAAATAAAATAATCTAACTTTACAAACAAGTTGACAACTTGTTAACTTGTTAGCTTGTAACAAAAGCTTTGAGATAGGTAGTAATTAGATTGTTCGTCATCCTGTCTTACACTCAGACTGTTCACCACATTGGCTTGCATTGGGATTGTTCGCCATTTTGACTTATACTTGGACTGTTCGTCACTTTGGCTTGTACTTTGGATTGTCCACCACTTTAGCTCACACTCTTGACTTGTTTGTCACTATTGCATAATTGGCTAACTTATAACATATTTGATCATTAATAAGATTTAATTACAATTTTCTTTCTAACATTTCCATCCCATTTACTTTATCTACAATTCTTGTTAGAATAACATAAGGTATCCATACATACAATAATATTGTTATTATTGTTTCTATTATGTTGATATTTTAAGGAAAAAAAGTCTCTTTACAATAAAGGCAATGGCCTCCCTTTTTAAATGACTAGCATCTCCACATTCTTCGCTTTCTCTCACGTTTGGTACCTAACCTAGAGTCCTCATTTTTTGGCCAAAGTTTTTTATTTCTTTTCGTTTTCTTCTACACTTTTCCTTCAACTCATTTATTGTCTCTTCTTTTGGTATTGAGGTAATTCTTTTTTCTCTATTTTTTTTTGTTTTTGAGTTACATGCTAAGTATTTTTTATTTGATATGTTAATGCATAAGAGATTTTTTTTTAATCTAAATTTTGTTATTTATTGTTTCATTAATTCAAGAAAGTTAAAGGATCATTTGTTTTGAGTTTTCTTTATGCATTAAATACAATAGTGGGAAGAAGGATTTTTTGCCTTATCGATTTTTGTCATATTTTTTATTTGATCTATTTAACAATATTATAAATTTTGTCACGTTTCATTGAAACCTAACTCAATTGATTATTGTGAACATAAACTTCTTCATCATGTGGCTTTCTCTCTCTCTTTCCTTATTTTCCTGGCTTTTTTGCTTATTCAAAAAAGAAATGGAACATTAGAATATAAGTGAGGGAATAGAGATGGTGATATTCAAAGCATTCTACTATATTTCGTTCATGTTTTCTTACAACATGGGATTTACTTCCTTCAAGAAAAGTCTATTCTGATTCAAATAATTGATGAGCTAAATGCATTTTGCATTTTGGTTATTTTCTTGCAACATCGAACCAGGCATTCTTTGCAAGTATATATTGACATGGTTTACTTGGAAGAAATTTAAATGGACAAACAAAGGATAATGGATGAATGAATGAATATGGAATGCCAAAAAGGTTAAGAGTTTCAAGCTAATTTGAATTGTTAGAATCCTTCACTGGTGATAGCACTTACTGGGGTAGCCCGTTGAGAAATAGTTTCTCGACATGGTATCTGATCATTTCGATTCTTTTGTTTATATTTTCAGGTCTCAAGATCACATATATCTTGTTGGTTGAGACCTTTATCTATGAAGATAACTTTGATAGCATGTGAATGATTTTTTCATCCTCTTAGTAATTTTGATGACCTCGGCTGTTGTTTTCAAAATTTTCATTTAAAATCCATTAATTTCAAGGATGAAGCTGTGAAGAAAGTGTTGCCATCAGCTGTTTTCAATGGTTGTCTTTTAGAGAAAATGTAATGGAGTCGTATGGTTTTAACCATACTCCTGACACCGATAAGGAAAGTAAGGTGTTTGCTTTACCCGAGAGCTGTAAGAATGTGAATGACAATAACATATTGCAAACATCAAATAGCTTGTCAGAGAATGTGAATGACAATAACGTATTGCAAACATCAAATAGCCGGTCAGAGAAAGAGTCCCATTCAGACTTCTCAGAGCTAAGAAGGCAGCAATATCAGGCAGCATTGAAGTTGCAAAAGGTGTACAGAAGTTTCCGAACTAGGAGGCAGCTAGCAGATTGTGCAGTTGTTGCTGAGCAACAATGGTTGGTATCTATCCATCATTGTGATTATCAAACATTTCTTTCTTCGTATTTTAATTTCTATAAACCATTTTGTAGGTGGAAGCTATTAGATTTTGTGGAACTCAAACGAAGCTCTATATCTTTCTTTGAGATAGAAAAACCAGAATCTGCCGTTTCACGATGGTTTAGGGCGAGAAAAAGAGCTGCTAAGGTAAGTCATGAACAAGGTGATGTAAGCTTTTAAATGCATTTGGCTGCAATGTTGGTTACGAAAGTTATCTTCTTATGCAGGTCGGAAAAGGCATATCTAAGGATGAAAAGGCTCGAAAGCTTGCTTTGCAACACTGGCTTGAGGCGGTAGTTACCCTTCTAAGAAGAAAAAAGTCGTAGTAAACTATCAGTCTTCAATTCTAGCTCTTACTGATCATGTTTCTTAATGCTTGCTAATAGATTGATCCTAGGCATCGTTATGGCCATAATCTTCAATTTTATTATGCCAAATGGCTTCACTGTGAAAGTAAACAACCCTTCTTTTATTGGTAAGATTTCATTTAATAAGTAACAATAATCAAGGAAGGATTTTTGCTTCTTACCAACTTATGAAGCAATCTGTCAACTTTGAACATGTAGGCTTGACATAGGAGAAGGTAAAGAAGTCCATGTTGAAAATTGCCCTCGGTCAAAGCTTCAACATCAATGCATCAAGTATCTTGGGCCAGTGAGCTTAATCTCCATTTTCAAAATTTTAGATATGTTGTTTTTCTAAGTATGTAGGATGTAGCTATGGCTTTTTCCCTTATTTTGGACGTAATAATATAAAAATCCCAATCAAGTATAGGATATAATTCAATTTCATATGCAAATTATCAAGTTTATTTGGAAGATAGTTACCGAAATATACTTCTTGTTTTTTGTTTCCTATTAACAGACTGAAAGGGAGAATTTTGAAGTAGTGATAAGGAGTGAAAAGTTGGTGTACAAGATGAGTGAGATACTTCTTGATACCACAGGAGGACCCGAAGATGTGAAGTGGATTTTTGTTCTCAGTGTTTCTAAGAAATTGTATGTTGGACTGAAAAAAAAGGGCACTTTTCAGCATTCAAGTTTTCTGGCCGGTGGAGCAACATTGTCTGCTGGAAGATTGGTTGTGGAAAACGGTGTCGTGAAGGTCAGTTATACTTTGTTATTTTCAAATTTGTACAAGACTTTTGATGCACTGAAATGATTGTTTCAACTTTATAGGCGATTTGGCCCCATAGTGGACACTACCTCCCAACAGAAGAGAATTTTCAGGAGTTCATATCATTTCTTCGGGAGCACAACGTTGACCTCACAAATGTGAAGGTAAAGAAAACCAATTCTACATTAATTGTTATTTCAACATGGTTGTTTGGGGGTTGGGATTATGTACTTCTTTCTAATGGTGTTTACAGAAAAGCCCTTATGAAGAGGAAGAAACAAATAGCAAAAAGAATAATAGCGTTCGAAGTAATGAGGCAACAGTAGGAGGGTCACAACAACAAACTGAGGCAACAAATAATGAAAGTTCAGGTCAAGAGAACAGTGGTACAAGAAAGGAAGACCCTACAGACACTGCCCCAAATGTTGCTAACAAATTAACGTTGAGATTGTCTCGAGTATTTTTGTCAAAACTAAGTAAACTTCGCATACAGAAAATACATGATGTGATCGGCATGATCAAGACAAAAACGTCATCACCAAGTCGCCGCCTTGAGCGTCAAGCATTATCACCAAGTACAGAAGATGGGTATGAAACAGCAGAAGAAATTTTACCTGAGGAAGAGTTTCTATGCACTAAGATCAATTTGTTTGGTGAAGAGGATGATGAGGAAGATCGTAAACCTATTCCAAAGGAAAAAATAATGAAAAGGGTAGACTCTCACAAAGGCTTGAAATCATATCAACTAGCTCAACAATTATCCTCCAAGTGGTCCACAGGGGCTGGGCCACGAATTAGCTGCATGAGGGATTATCCTTCTGAGCTTCAGTTCCGGGTTTTAGAGCAAGCATACTTGACTCCGAGATCAAGAAATGTGAATGCCTCTCCTCGGACAACCTCACGTTTTAGCCCACCAGTTTTGACTTCAACTTCATTATGTAAATAAAACATGTTCATCGAAAAGTCCGCTTGGACCTAGAACAAATGATAGTAACAAAAGAAACAACAGCCTAAGCGATTTTCAAATGAAACTCAGTCTCATATGTTATCGTTAGAGATACATGATTCTTTTCTTTTGTTTTCATACATTCATTTTTCTCTTTCACATCACACCACCCAACCTTCCCTTCTTAAACCAACATGTTTTAATGACATTATTATCATGGCATTCACTATCCTTCCTGCTACTTTCAACAGCTCAAAACAGCTTAGTTTTAACCCAAAAAAAAAAAGGATCTGCCCGAGGCAATTTTTTAATGCAAAAAACTTAAAACCAACTTTCAACAAAAAAAAAAAAAGCGGATGTTTTAATAGAAAAAATGATGTTTTTTTTTTCAAAAATTTGGAGTTTAAAAAATTATTTTATACTTGTCGGTTTTTTTTCTAACATTATAATCTAAAATGTTATTTTTCGTTTGTGCATGTGTTAGAAGAGGTTAGGATTAATAAAATTGGGTTCAAATAGGGTTGTAACCTTTAAATTTTTGTTACAATAAATGGTATTTTTTCGGCAAAAGTATATAGTGAAAAGTTGAGTAAATTTTTTTTCAAACATTAATTTTATTATAAGTTTTTATTTTTTTATACAATGCCTAAAACTACTCATAGTTCCTTCCCAACTCTTAAATAGGAGGGTAATGCGTTTAGTGCACTCAAACCTATATCCTCCTACACTAATAATAATACCGATACCAATTGAGTTAAGACTCAATCGGCAGCTGAGGAAAAATTTTCAATAAGTTATTAAACGAAAGTCCTTTCTTAGTTAATAGAAGAAAATTTTGTGAATGTGAGAGTGAATCTAAAACATTGGAAAATAGACTAAAATGAAAGAGTCGAAAGTACGAGGACTAAAGTGAAAATTTATCAAACCAAGGAAAGGCAAGTTAATAATGATTATTTACTCCAAAAATTAATTTTACATGAATTTAAAAAATGTGTAAAATTTTAAAAATTTAAAAAAATATGTTATTTACTCCATCAATAGTATTAAGACCTCTCTAAATTTTGAGCTATTCGTTTGGTCTATATTAAATCAATTTTAAATATGTCTTTTTATTTTTCATTAGATTAATTATATACAAAAAAAATATTTTTATTTAAATTTAATTATAAACTATATAAAATATTAGTATGAAATAATTCAATTACAGTATACCACACACTTTCACATAGATAAGTTACTTAATTTGGCACTTAGTCCACTCATTAAATATTCTTTCAATAATTTCACATACCACTCTTCACTTTCACTATTTTGTTCACTTAATACTTTCACTATATTGTGTACTTAATGTTTCATTTTTATCTAGTCTTTTAACCAACTCATATAATTTAATCAACCCAATAATCAATCTTCTATTCTCAAAATATTATTTATTTAATTAACTAAAATAAATTTAATTAATTTACTCAATTAATTCATTTTCTCTACCAAACTCTAATTCTGTTAAAGTTATGACAACTTTAACATATTAGAATCTATGAGTAAACAAATTTAATTGTCTCGTTCAACAAAACTATGACGACTAATTAATTTAAATTCTACTTCAAATTTTAATTATTTAATTACAATCAATTAAATAACAATTCGAAGAAACAAATTTAATCTCTAAGTCATCTCTTGCTTATACCTAAAAAATACATTCACTGCGAATAGTGATCCATGTGATATGTTTCTCTAATTTTTCATTTTCATTTATTCATCACATGATTCAAAAGCAAATCATCAAGGATTGTTTCGAGCTAAAGAAGAGACTAAATGGACATATATAATTAGGACTCAAATAATTTGTAATAAAGTTCTGACTCTTCATTTATTAACTACAACATTATTTAATCATGAAGCCAATCCACTAAAAGTATCATGATGAAACTTTCATTATTATATACTATTATGAAAGAAACTTATTAAGTGTCCGTCCAATGGCATGTTCATATGTGTGTCACCCTCATATGATACCCTTAATCTCTTTGGGTTAAATCAGTTCACCCAATATGATCCAATTTTATCTTATGGTAATCATTACATCATCCTTCAAGAAAAAACCAATTACTAACACATAGTAATTAAATCATTTGTAACATGGTCACGTCCCACATTACATTTTCATCAATCATGTAATGACAATGAGAGGATACAATTTACCCTTTACTAGTATACGAATTCCACTACTGCAAATGAAACCATGCCATGTAAAAGTCGTATACCCAACGTATTAGCTCTCGACTCTATTACCAATTTGAACTCAGGCTTTTAATACATCAATGTATATGATTCATGCACACAATAGTCCATCACTTACTCAGGATTAAGGTAAGTCATGCTATGAATGTCACAAGTGAATAAATTTATAAATGGATTTAGGATTTTTTTTACTTGGGCCCTGTCTGATGTATTATTAGTCTAGACAATCACATTTATGTCTCTATCTTCTAGGAGCCATCTGCACCAATACCTAAGACACAAAATCTCTTTATTTGGCTTGATAGATAACATAATATTCATTGAATCAATTTTCTCAATTTCGATTATTCAGGCTATAGACCATTTATATTACATGCTAATATAAGTTGTCTTCTCATATTATGATCTGACCACATAATGCAACTTAGTGTTAGTTAAATTTTAGGTAACCAATGAGCCAATATTTGCATATACATTTTGTTTTACATGCAAAAACCATTGAGGATATAATACCCCAAAATTTTTTTGGTAGAGTAAGTGGCATTGTTTCAAGACTCGCTATAGTGAATTTCAGAGAAAATTCAAAAATGAGACCAATAAAGAGAACTTTTAAAGGAATTAATGATTTATTGTTGGAAATCAATGAAGTAAATTTTGGATGTGAAAATGTAAAAAGAAAGACAAATGAAAAGTTGGAAAAATACGAGGACAAAAATGCAAACTAACCAATTAGAGAAATTATGAATTGATAATAGTTTTTTTTATATTACAAATACATGGGAAATGTACTTTTATCAAGAAAAGTAGGTTCAGAATAAACTGAATAAAATGAAAAGTGTAGGGACCAAATTGTAATATTTCTGTTTTGGTCTAGAAAGAATTAAAATGCAATTTTTGCATGGTTGGATAACATTATGAAACCTTATGGTGTTATACGAAGTTTAAATGTGTTAAGTGTCATATTTGGTAATATTAAAGTGAAGTGATATGAGAAAAGGACTAAAAGTGCAAATTCTCTGTTAAAAGATATTTTAGGACTTTCCAAGAGTATTATAATAATAGTTTTAGAATTTATTTTATGTATGTTGATATGAGCAAATTTACAGCCATAAATTTTGGAATTTTTAAAGCATGAAAAATTGTGAGCCACCCATTTAAATTGAGTTGACTTTAGCTATTAAAAATAATAAAAGAAAATATGAAAGCTCTCATCTTTCCCTCTTGTAGTTGTCCCCCTCATTAGAAGATGAGCAAACTTTCTCTTCTCATTTTCTTACCATGTTTTTTTCAAAAACCTCCAAGAGCTTTCACTATCCACCACATTTTCCTTTTAAAATCTTATAGAGAAATCATTTCTAAAGTTAGTTCCACCATTATCTTCTCTGTGGAAAGTAAGCGTTCCTCGAGCTAGAGAGGGAAAGCTTGGGTTAGTGTGAAAAAGTGAGAAAATTGGTTATTATGTAAGGTTGTTTGGTAAGATATCTTCATTGACATGATTTTTGGTTATTATGTGTGATATTTATTATGAAGGAAAGAAATAGAAAAGTGGGTGGTAAAGCTTTGGGCTAATGAGAGTAAAAAAAATTGGAGATTTTTCTCTTTCAAAGGAAGGTAAGTTCTGGATGAACCATTCTTACTTTGTATGAATTAATATTGATCATATTTAGAGTTTTAATGGTTAAATATTGAAATGGGGTTAAATAGTGATGTTCATAATTTAATAAAATGGTTTAATAGAAATGGAAATAAAGACAAGTATGAGTATACCATACTCTTGTATTAAAATGTGAAGATTAAGTTTTAATAAGCCTTAACGAGTACTGAGTCAAAATTTTACTAGAAATATGGTAAATGAAAATTTTAATGATGTTGATTTGCTTGTGTAGAAAAGAGTAAGTTATGACATTAAATAAGCCATCAAGTAAATTGTTTTACAAATATGAAAAAAGATATTAATACCTTGACTAATGTAATAATAAGAATATGAGCGTAAACTTGTCATTTGTCAATCGTCTTGACATTTGATACAGATGGAATATTTTGCCTAAAAATGTATGAAAAATAAATCTTAAAATGTATTTTTTAACTTAAAACTTTTTTATAAGATCAATAAATCAAGTTTAAGAAAATTTAGAGGCCTTAGAATAAATTTAAAATCATTTAGGAGTGGTTTGGAGAAAATCAGAGGTGTTAAGGACTCAAAACGAGCAAAACAGTGTTGTGGCATCACTTGTTGGTTATTAATGCTTTAAAAATTTTAATATGACACATGTTATAATTTTAGGCTCGAATATCGAGGAAATTATGAGAAATTTTATGGAATGTCTTATATAATATTTTTTATGAAATTAAATTGATATTGGAGAATGAATTATGTGAAAAAAAGTCAAAAATGTGAAAATATAACAAAAGGACCAAATCATAAATTTTGAAAAGTACGAGTACTAATGTGTAAAATTATATGAAAATGTAAAATCATAATTATTATGTATTATTTAAATAAAATGGGTTGGAATTTGATTTGGTGTGATGAAAATCACTTTTGGGACTAAATTGAAAAGATTAGGAAGCATACGGACTAAATTGTAATTTTCCCTTTTTTATCAAGCAAAGAGCAGAAGTGTAGTTTTTATCACTCATAGAATTATGTTGAAGATTTAGTATGATTTATGAGATTGAACTGGTCTAAGTATCAAATCTTGAGAAGAAATCGCTTGAAAAGGGAAAAAATGATAATTTTGTTGTAAAGGGTAATTTGGTCAATTCTTGAGACTTTTAGGATGGAAATAATATTCAAGTATGATATTTGATACCTGAAATTATTTTGGACCATTAGGACCTCGTATTAATGAAATGAGCTTCAAATGGCCAAATTTAGACTTAAGTTGTTAGACATTGGCTTAATAAGGCCCACAAGTTTGATATTTTCGTAGGGGAAGAGAAACCTTGTCACACCCTGGGTTTGGCTAGTAGGATTGATTCGGGAGACTACACTAGCAAAGACCACTTGAGTTGAGAGACTTAGATCGGATAAGGTTAGTAACTTCGTGGCGGAGTACTTCATAAACCTTTGTTAATACTACGAAGTACCATTTCGAATGATGGCGAGATTGTGGTTAGGGTGAGGACCTTATTAGGCAGACTCTCCCACTAATAAGTTTGCCACCCTTTTTTGTGTCACTACTAAAATAAGTATAATAGCTTGTGGAACACATTTAAGACACCTAGCATCCTAGTGAAGGCAACATGTTAGTAGTTAGGACACTTGGTAGCCTCGTAGGATGTGATTAATTAATGAAAGCGTGCGAGAGTAGGTAATGATTAGAAATAATTCTGATTGAGATTTGGATGTGAAGTATCTATAAATAGGAAAGCATGATAGTGGAGAGAGGATTTTTTATTCATCTTCTCTACTAGACATTGTTATCATCAAAGGAACCTAAAGAGTTCTTCTTTGCTAACGGAGGAGTTGACTGTTAAAGCTTAGGAGAGCCTCTGTGTTAGTTATTTGCTAGTAAATTCTTAAACCTTCTTTTAAGCTTTACCATATAGATAAAAGCTAATATAAGAGAGGTTTGATAGTATTTCTTTGAATGTTGAGTATGAAGGAAACTTCTATCCAGAAACTGTTTACATGTCTATAGATTCTTGTTAAATCGTAAAGTTTTGGTTAGCTTTGATGTTTAAAGGATTTGTTTTATTGTTTTAGCTAAAGAAATGGGAAAAGGTCCCAATATTAAAGGGAAGGAACCAGTAGAATAGAAAAATCTCTGAGTAAAGTATTCTACTGAATTCTTTTGTACTTTTTGTCTGGTGCTTGTGTTAATTTGTTTAATACTTATCACTGTATAGCCAGATAAGTAGCTTTGTCATTTGTCTCTGATGTTCATGTTTAAGCCAAAATATGCAAAGTGTCAATGCATGCAAGGTTATATATTGTTAACCAGACCCAGAAAACCAAGTATATATATGGTATAATTATTCCTTCATTGGTGCACAAGCTCTGTATCCAAATCGGTGTAAAGAGGTAATGGATGGATGATGTGTATAATGATAAAAAAGACATAGGGTAAAATGTTTTTTCCTCCGGTATGTCACTTTGATACAAATCGCGATTGGTGAAAAACCCGACCTTGTAGGGAAACACTTAAGTGTTCGAACAAGGAGGGAAGTTAAAAGTATTCGAAGGTGATACTAATTAAATAGTTGTGATAAGTGGATATGAAGATACAAGAAATTTGGTTCTTAGAACCAGGATCATAAGCTAGTATAAGGAATGGAGTATGTGAGAAAAATGGTGCATATAGTAGTGCACATTGCATGAAAGAGTAAATAGTAAGCTTGTCAGCCATACGCAAGTGAAGTATTCATGGAGCAGTTGTGCCTGTGACCGTCATGTATGAGTTTAGAACAGTGTAGTTCATCAATAGGCTGATTTTGATCATGGTAGTATCCACCAGTTGATCTATATGTAACACCCCGTACCCGAGACCGTTTCCGGAGTCGGACACGAGGGGTTCACAGACTAAATTCACTTATTTTTTTATTTTTTTCAGTCCATTTAAAAATTTCCAGACAAGCTGGTTACTGCATCACTGTCGCCTTAAAAATCATATCTTGAGTTTCAAAACTCGAAAACCAGTTTCGTAAATTTTTCCTGAAACTAGACTCATATATCCATCTACAATTGTTTTTCTAGAATTTTTGGTCAAGCCAATTAGTATAGTTTATTAGTTAAAGTATCCCCTGTTACAGGGTGCGACTATACTGACCTTCATGCATTACGACTTGGATATCTACCTGTACAGGGCTTCAACACTGATTCTGTTTGTTTCTAATGAAACTAGACTCAAAAAGGAATCTATACATACAAGGAATGACTTCTAATTATCTCTAGTTAATTTATAATGAATTTCCAAAGTCAGATCAGGGGATCCAGAAACCGTTCTGGCCCTGTCTCACAAAAACTTTAACATCTCATAATATACTGTTCATATGAATGTTTCGTTACTTTCGTATGAAAATAGATTCATCAAGGTTCGATTACATAATTTATTCACTATTTAACTCCATTCCTACTATTTTTAGTGATTTTTCACATCCACATTACTGCTGCTGCCAGCATCTATTTTTAAGGTAAACTTTACCTATTTCATGATCCTCCATGGATCAACTAGAGTTTGTCATACATATACCAAAAGTGATCATGAATAACCATTCCCATGGCTAACCGTTACCAACATTTCCATACCTCTCGACGGACAACATACAAAACGATTATAATGCTATGATCAAAGTATATTTAAGCCAGTTTCGCATGGCTATCCAAATTTACACAAAACCGAAGGGTTCATGACCAACAACAAAAGGGTAGTCCTATACATGCCATTTCAAAGTTCAACCAAAAGTATACCAAAAGGAGCTTTGATAGTGTGGGCGACTTCGACTTCAAAATCCCGAGTCCGATAGCTGAAGAACCAAAATCTATAAAACAGAGAATCAAAGAAACGGAGGAAGCATTAAATGCTTAGTAAGTTTTGAGCAAAGAATTTAAGCACATCAGAAGTATAGCATTCATATAACTAAACGGATAATTCCATATATACATTTTCTCAAATCATTCCTACTTCACATTCCAACCCCTATATTCATACATAAGGGATCATCTTAGCCAAATACCGAAAGCTCATTACTCGACTGAGCGAATATTATTCGAAGGGAATGAACTATTCCAATGCACATACGAAACATACCTCATTGTTGGGATTTTACAAGCGTATTAACTGAAATTTTTACAGCAAGATCGCTCGTTCCCGAATCACGTACCTTCGGAATTTAACCGGATATAGCTACTCGTTCAAATGCCTTCGGGACATAGCCCGGTTATAGTAACTCGCACAAATGCCTTCGGGACTGAACCCGGATTTAGTGACTCGCACCAATGCCTTCGGGCTTAGCCCGGAATTAGTAACTCGCACAAATGCCTTCGGATCTTAGTCCGGATATAGTCACTTAGCACAAAGCCTTCGGGACTTAGCCCGGACATCATTCGAATAACCATGTACATTTATCAATAGATCATGACACATCCGTATTTCATTTTCATTACCAAAGCTCAAACACAAGACACTTATCACACTTGAAATTTCGGCTCAATAGCCACATACAAAGAGCATGATTTTGATTTGCTTAAAACATGATCTAATCAAATCATAATCTAAGTTCCATTACTCGAAAACTTACCTCGGATGTGGTCGAACGATTTCGGCGGCTATTCGATAACTTTTTCCTTCCCCTTATCCAACTGTGGTCCTCTAAGCTCTTGAGCTAATTCAAACAAATTTAACTTATTAAAGTCTCATTATGCTAGCTTATGGCCGAATATGACAAGGAGTTTAATAGGTCATATGGCCACCCTTTAGCTCAAATACACAATGGTCATGCGCATTTTTAATCACATTAAGCAATTTAACACAATTCATTTGAACATCAAAAGAGAACCTCAAGGTACTTAGTCCATATATACATTAGACATTAAAGTCACATATGTACGAAATCACGAATCGAATCCGACATATTAGCTAATATTCCCCTTAGCCGAATTTTCTAAGTCAAGAGAAAGCCATCAATATGCTTACCTATGGCCGAACATACACATCAACTTATGTACTCATTCATGTGGCCGAACATACATGTCTATGTTAAGGCCGATTGCAACACTCAATACATTCTACAAGTATGGTCACTTGTATTGACTAAACACCATTTTGTTTCAAGTTCAAAACTTGGCCCATACACATATATACACTAGTAAAGCATCCTCTCCTTTTCCATCAATTCAACACATGCATTACTCATTAATATACAAAAATTATATTCCGCCTTAGCACACAAATTGCTAGCCGATTCTTCTCCATCTAGCAACTAATGCACATATGTGCTCATTTGTTAGACTCTACTTCATCTAACAACAACCATATTTTCCCTTCTACTTCCTACCATGGCCGAATGCATCACAACACCATACCATTTCAATTTTTGGTCATGGTTAAACAAAGAACTTAATGTCTCACTCAAAAATGCTAAAAAGAAGATTCAAGAATCATCAATCCACCATCACATGCACCATTACAAAGCTTCACTTTTAGCATGCAAATGATATCAACACAAATCCACCTTAGCCGAATATCATCTCCATGACATAGTAAAGATTTGAACCATGGGCTAGTTAGAACTCAAGCTAACTACTAAAATATACATGAATCTCATAGAGCAACCTCAAACATACCTTAGCCTAGTTATATGCATGGCCGAACCTCTTCAACATTTCCTCCTTTCTTTCCTTTTGAATTTCGGTCAAAGATGTTCAAGGATGAACACACATTTTTTTTTCTTTGTTTTCTTTCTTCCATTCACGGCAAAGGGGGGGCATGGGTGAGACCATTTTTTTTTTCATCACTCCTCCCTTTCATTATTTAATTACCATGCTCATTATTTTATTTTTCCTAACATACATCACTAACGTAACATGTTTGTGACATGTTTCCACCCATAGCATGGCCGGCCACTATGCTTTAATTTGGCTAATTTGACATGCAAGGACAATCACTTTCCCACATATATTAATAGGCCACTTGAACACTTGCCTAGCATATTTCTAAATTGTCTCACATAAGTCCCTACTAATAAATTTCACATACACTGACCAAATTAAAGTATGGAACTATCACACAAGCATTTACGCACATCATAAACACAGAATATAATCTTTAATTATTTATAAGACTCGATTTCGTGGTCCCGAAACCACTCTCCGACTAGGATCAATTTAGGGCTGTCACAACTCTCCCCCACTTAAGAAATTTTCGTCCCCGAAAATCTTATCGGTAAATAGGTTTGGGTAGCGTTCTCTCATAGAGTTCTCGGTTTCCCAAGTAGCTTCTTCGACTCCGTGTTTGAGCCATAACACCTTTACTAACGGAACCATTTTGTTTCGCAACTCTTTCACTTCACGAGCTAGAATACGAATCGGTTCTTCTTAATAACTCATATCGGCTTGAATTTCGACCTCGGAGGGGTTTATTACGTGCGAAGGATCGGATCTGTAACGTCGAAGCATCGAAACATGAAAAACGTTGTGGATCCTTTCGAGTTCAGGGGGTAAAAGCAACCTATATGCAACTGGGCCAACTCGTTCGGAGATCTCATACGGCCCAATGAATCTCGGACTCAATTTGCCCTTACGGCCAAATCTGAGTATCTTCTTCCAAGGCGATACCTTAAGAAACACTTTGTCTCCCACCTGATACTCAATATCTCTTCGTTTTAAATCCGCGTACGACTTCTGACGATCTGATGCTGCCTTCAGACTTTCACGAATTATTTTTACTTTCTGTTCAGCATCTTTAATCAAATCCACTCCGAAAATTTTGCTTTCACCAAGCTCGGTCCAAAACAATGGCGTATGGCATTTACGCCCGTACAAAGCCTCGTAAGGTGCCATCTTAATACTTGATTGAAAACTATTGTTGTAAGCGAATTCAATCAAAGGTAAATACCGCTCCCACGAACCACTAAACTCGAGGATGCAACATCTCAACATATCCTCAAGTATCTGAATTATCCGCTCGGATTGACCATCGGTTTGTGGATGAAAAGCGGTGCTAAAATGCAGCTTGGTACCTAAAGCTTCTTGAAATTTCTTCCAAAATCGCGAGGTGAACCTCGGATCTCTATCCGACACAATAGAAATCGGTACCCCGTGTAATCTCACAATCTGAGAAACATACAATTCAGCTAGTTTATCCAATGAAAAATCCGTGCGTACGGGGATAAAGTGAGCCGACTTAGTCAATCTATCCACAACAACCCAAATCGCATCTTTCTTACTTGCCGATACTGGCAACCTAGATACGAAATCCATCGTGACTCGATCCCATTTCCATTCAGGTATCATGATCGGTTGGAGTAAACCCGTAGGCACTTGATGTTCCGCCTTTACTTGTTGACATACTAAGCACTTCGAGACAAAATCAGAAATGTCTCGTTTCATACCATGCCACCAAAACTGACGTCTTAGGTCGTGGTACATTTTCGTACTCCTCGGGTGAATTGACATTCGGCTACAATGAGCTTCGTTCAGAATCATCGAAATGAGTTCTGAATTTCTTGGAACACACAACCGATTTCTGAACCTCAAACAATCTTCATCATCAATTTGAAACTCTGATTCCACATTCGGAACACATTCAGCCCGTTTTGCAACCAATTCATCATCAACCTTCTGAGCTTCACGAATTTGATGAATCAACAATGGTTTGGCCTTTAATTCTGCCACTAACACATTGTCGGATAGAACGGACAAGTGTACATTCATCTCTCATAAAGCAAACAGTGATTTACGACTTAAGGCATCCGCAACCACATTAGCCTTTCCCGGGTGATAGTCAATGACAAGCTCATAATCTTTTAACAACTCGAGCCAACGTCTTTGTCGCAGATTCAAGTCTCTTTGAGTCATCAAATATTTGAGACTTTTGTGATCCGAATATACATGGCACTTCTCCCCAAATAAGTAGTGTCGCCATATTTTCAAAGCGAATACGATGGCAGCTAGTTCGAGATCATGGGTCGGATAATTTTTCTCATGTGGCTTCAGTTGTCTCGACGCATAGGCCACAACTCGACCTTCTTGCATCAATACGCAACCCAACCCAAGTAGGGAGGCATCACTATAAATGACAAACTCTTTGCCTGATTCGGGCTGCACTAGAATTGGAGCTTCAGTCAAATAAGTTTTTAGTTGATCAAAACTTTTCTGACATTTTTCCATCCATTCGAACTTAACAACTTTTTGAAGTAGCTTCTTCATGGGTGTGGCTATCATCGAGAAACCTTTTACGAACCGTCGGTAGTAACCGGCAAGTCCCAAAAAGCTCTGAACCTCAGTAATATCTCTCGGAGGCTTCCAATTAAGTATGGCCGAAATCTTGTTCGGGTCAACTCGAATACCCGATGCGGATACCACATGGCCTAAGAAGCTAACCTCTCTTAACCAGAACTCACACTTACTGAACTTAGCATATAACTACTTATCCCGTAAAATTTGCAACACTAATCCCAGGTGTTCAGCATGATCGGTTTCATTTCTCGAATAGACCAAAATATCATCGATAAACACAACTACAAACCGATCCAAATACGGTCTAAAGATCCGATTCATCAAATCCATAAATACCGCAGGGGCATTAGAGAGCCCAAAAGGCATCACTAAGAATTCGTAGTGACCGTATCTTATTCTGAAAGCAGTTTTGGGTATATCCGAATCTCGAATTCGCAACTGGTAATAACCCAATCTCAAATCTATCTTTGAAAACATTGAGGCTCCCTTTAGTTGATCAAACAAATCATCAATACGCGGTAATGGATATTTATTCTTTATTGTCACTTTATTCAGCTGACGATAGTCGATGCACAACCTCATGGTTCTGTCCTTCTTTTTCACAAACAATACTGGTGCACCCCAAGGTGAGAAACTTGGTCGAGCAAAACCTCTATCCGTCAATTCTTGCAACTGAGCTTTCAACTCTTTTAACTCGGTTGGTGCCATACGATACGGAGCTATCGAAATCGGTGTAGTCCCAGGCACAAGCTCAATACCAAACTCTACCTCCCGAACAGGTGGTAAACCCGGTAATTCTTCAGGAAAAACATCCGGGTATTCACAAACCACCGGCACAGATTCGGGTTTCCTTTCTAACTCTTTGTCATCAAGTACATACGCAAGGTATGCTTCGCACCCCTTTCTTACATATTTCTGAGCCAACATTGATGATATTACAGTTGGCACCCCTTTAAGCCCGTAGACTCAACTCGGATTATCTCATTATTTGCGCACTTCAAATCAATAGTCTTGCTTTTGCAATTCACAACCGTATCATGCACAGTCAACCAATCTAAACCGAGGATAACATCAAATTCATCAAACGGCAAAAGCATCAAGTCCGCCGGAAAACAGGAACCTCGAATTACTAGGGGACATTTCTTACACACTTTGTCGACAAGCACGTAACGACCCAATGGATTTGACACCCGAATTACGAACTCAGTAGACTCAATAGGTAAATTCTTACTGGATGCTAAGGTTTCACATATATAAGAATGGGTAGAACCAGGGTCAATCAAAGCAATCACATTAGTATCAAAGAGAGTAAAAGTACCGGTAATAACATCTGGCGAGGAAGCATCCTCGCGTGCGCGAATAGCATAAGCCCTAGCAGGAGCACGAGCCTCAGATCTGGTCGCAGCATCTCTAGATCCTTTCTGACCACCACTAGCATTGCCCGTATTTCTAGATGGTCTACCCCGAGCAGTGGTAGCACCCGGTTTCCCACTCTGATTTGCATTCTGTTCAGACAACCTCGGGCAATCTTTGATAAAGTGGTCGGCTGACCCGCACTTGTAACAGGAGCGGTCATGGAATCTACAGCTCCCCGAGTGCCATTTACCGCAATAACGACACTCCGTTCTGTCTCGACGATCATTTCCAACATTGGCGACCGAAGTGACTCGTGCACTCACAGGGGGTCGATCACGGTCTCGTCTAGAAAAACCCAATGTGTCTCTAGATCGGCCCAAATCATCTCTAAACTTCTTCGATGACTGTTGAAAGGGCCTCCCCGAAGACCTCTTACGAAACTCCTTTGCTCCCATATCAGCTTTTCTTTTCTCCATCCTGAGCTCCTCGGCTTTGCAATCTCGCTCGATAAGTACCACAAATTCTCGGATTTCCAATATGCCAACATACAGCTTTATATCATCATTCAATCCATCCTCGAAACGTTTACACATTACGGCTTCTAAGGAAATGCATTCTCGTGCGTACCGGCTAAGCCTTACAAATTTTTGTTCATAGTCGGTAACCGACATGGAACCTTGTTTAAGTTCAAGAAATTCCTTTCGTTTTTGATCCATAAACCTCTGACTGATATACTTTTTCCGAAACTCAGTTTGGAAAAACTCCCAAGTTACTTGCTCTCTAGGCACAACAGAAGTCAACGTATTCCACCAATAGTAGGCAGAATCACGTAGCAAGGAGATGGTACACTTTAGGCACTCATCGAGTGTGCAAGATAGCTCATCGAGTACCCGGATAGTGTTGTCCAACCAAAATTCAGCTTGCTCGGCATCATCGCTGTCCGTAGCTTTAAATTCAGTAGCCCCGTGTTTTCGGATTCTGTTAACTAGGGGCTTATTTGACCTTATTTGGTCAATTACCGGTGGTATTGTAGGTGCGGGGGTGGTATTTGTCGGGAATGGAGGTTGTGGAACAGCTGTATTAGTTCGAATGTATTGGTTGAACCAATCATTCATCACGCTATAGAAAGCTTGTCTAGCTTCATCGTTCGGAATACTAGCATTAGGTTGAGAGTCCGCCGGCGCTGTCCCTTGTGCGGGAGCAGGCGCTACACTCTCAAGATCATCAGCTACCGCTCAATCGGGATCGGGATCCATTACTATAATAAACACATTTTCAATTGTCAGAAATCACCACACTATCAAATAATCACATAATGGCATGTATAGCTCTGATACCAATAAAATTGTAACACCCCGTACCCGAGACCATTGCCGGAGTCGGACACGAGGGGTTCACAGACTAAATTCACTTATTTTTTTTTCAGTCCATTTAAAAATTTCCAGACAAGCTGGTTACTGCATCACTGTCGCCTTAAAAATCATATCTTGAGTTTCAAAACTCGGAAACCAGTTTCGTAAATTTTTCCTGAAACTAGACTCATATATCCATCTACAATTTTTTTTCTAGAATTTTTGGTCAAGCCAATTAGTACAGTTTATTAGTTAAAGTCTCCCCTGTTACAGGGTGCTACTACACTGACCTTCATGCATTACGACTTTGATATCTCCCTGTACAGGGCTTCAACACTGATGCCGTTTGTTTATAATGAAAATAGACTCAAAAAGGAATCTATACATATAAGGCATGACTTCTAATTATCTCTGGTTAATTTATAATGAATTTCCAAAGTCAGATCAGGGGATCCAGAAACCGTTCTAGCCCTGTCTCACGAAAACTTTAACATCTCATAATATACTGTTCATATGAATGTTTCATTACTTTCGTATGAAAATAGATTCATCAAGGTTCGATTAAATAATTTATTCACTATTTAACTTCATTCCTACTATTTTTAGTGATTTTTCACATCCACATTACTGCTGCTGCCAGCATCTATTTTTAAGGTAAACTTTACCTATTTCATGATCCTCCATGGATCAACTAGAGTTTGTCATACATATACCAAAAGTGATCATGAATAACCATTCCCATGGCTAACCGTTACCAACATTTCCATACCTCTCGACGGACAACATACAAAACGATTATAATGCTATGATCAAAGTATATTTAAGCCATTTTCGCATGGCTATCCAAATTTACACAAAACCGAAGGGTTCATGACCAACAACAAAAGGGTAGTCCTATACATGCCATTTCAAAGTTCAACCAAAAGTATACCAAAAGGAGCTTTGATAGTGTGGGCGACTTCGACTTCAAAATCCCGAGTCCGATAGCTGAAGAACCAAAATCTATAAAACAGAGAATCAAAGAAACGGAGTAAGCATTAAATGCTTAGTAAGTTTTGAGCAAAGAATTTAAGCACATCAGAAGTATATCATTCATATAACTAAACGGATAATTCCATATATACATTTTCTCAAATCATTCCTACTTCACATTCCAACCCCTATATTCATACATAAGGGATCATCTTAGCCAAATACCGAAAGCTCATTACTCGACTGAGCGTATATTCTTCGAAGGAAATCAACTATTCCAATGCACATACGAAACATACCTCATTGTTGGGATTTTACAAGCGTATTAACTGAAATTTTTACAGCAAGTCGCTCGTTCCCGAATCATGTACCTTCAGAATTTAACCGGATATAGCTACTCGTTCGAATGCCTTCGGGACTTAATCCGGATTTAGTGACTCGCACCAATGCCTTCGGGCTTAGCCCGGAATTAGTAACTCGCACAAATGCCTTCGGATCTTAGTCCGGATATAGTCACTTAGCACAAAGCCTTCGGGACTTAGCCCGGACATCATTCGAATAACCATGTACATTTATCAATAGATCATGACACATCCGTATTTCATTTTCATTACCAAAGCTCAAACACAAGACACTTATCACACTTGAAATTTCGGCTCAATAGCCACATACAAAGAGCATGATTTTGATTTGCTTAAAACATGATCTAATCAAATCATAATCTAAGTTCCATTACTCGAAAACTTACCTCGGATGTGGTCGAACGATTTTGGCGGCTATTCGATAACTTTTTCCTTCCCCTTATCCAACTGTGGTCCTCTAAGCTCTTGAGCTAATTCAAACAAATTTAACTTATTAAAGTCTCATTATGCTAGCTTATGGCCGAATATGACAAGGAGTTTAATAGGTCATATGGCCACCCTTTAGCTCAAATACACAATGGTCATGCGCATTTTTAATCACATTAAGCAATTTAACACAATTCATTTGAACATCAAAAGAGAACCTCAAGGTACTTAGTCCATATATACATTAGACATTAGAGTCACATATGTACGAAATCACGAATCGAATCCAACATATTAGCTAATATTTCCCTTAGCCGAATTTTCTAAGTCAAGAGAAAGCCATCAATATGCTTACCTATGGCCGAACATACACATCAACTTATGTACTCATTCATGTGGCCGAACATACATGTCTATGTTGAGGCCGATTACAACACTCAATACATTCTACAAGTATGGTCACTTGTATTGACTAAACACCATTTTGTTTCAAGTTCAAAACTTGGTCAATACACATATATACACTAGTAAAGCATCATCTCCCTTTCCATCAATTCAACACATGCATTACTCATTAATATACAAAAATTATATTCGGCTTAGCACACAACTTGCTAGCCGATTCTTCTCCATCTAGCAACTAATGCACATATATGCTCATTTGTTAGACTCTACTTCATCTAACAACAACCATATTTTCCCTTCTACTTCCTACCATGGCCGAATGCATCACAACACCATACCATTTCAATTTTTGGTCATGGTTAGACAAAGAACTTAATGTCTCACTCAAAAATGCTAAAAAGAAGATTCAAGAATCATCAATCCACCATCACATGCACCATTACAAAGCTTCACTTTTAGCATGCAAATGATATCAAACAAATCCACCTTAGCCGAATATCATCTCCATGACATAGTAAAGATTTGAACCATGGGCTAGTTAGAACTCAAGCTAACTACTAAAATATACATGAATCTCATGGAGCAACCTCAAACATACCTTAGCCTAGTTACATGCATGGTCGAACCTCTTCAACATTTCCTCTTTTCTTTCCTTTTGAATTTCGGTCAAAGATGTTCAAGGATGAACACACATTTTTTTTTCTTTGTTTTCTTTCTTCCAATCACGACAAAGGGGGGGCATGGATGAGACCATTTTTTTTTCATCACTCCTCCCTTTCATTATTTAATTACCATGCTCATTATTTTATTTTTCCTAACATACATCACTAACGTAACATGTTTGTGACATGTTTCCACCCATAGCATGGCCGGCCACTATGCTTTAATTTGGCTAATTTGACATGCGAGGACAATCACTTTCCCACATATATTAATAGGCCACTTGAACACTTGCCTAGCATATTTCTAAATTGTCTCACATAAGTCCCTACTAATAAATTTCACATACACTGACCAAATTAAAGTATGGAACTATCACACAAGCATTTACGCACATCATAAACACAGAATATAATCTTTAATTATTTATAAGACTCGGTTTCGTGGTCCCGAAACCACTCTCCGACTAGGGTCAATTTAGGGCTGTCACACTATAGACTAAAGAGATGTATCTGCCAAATATGAAGAGCTTATCTGTTAGCTTGAGTCCAATTTCTTATTGTCTGATAGAAATCATGATGGGATTTTTCCTTCCTAGGAACTCACTAAGTTTTCACAAACTTATCCAGTTTCTTCTTACTTTCAGTTTCTTAGGTTGAGCAATGTGATTGAAAGGATATCGCCATATCTGTGACCATTTGTGAGCCTTCTTAATTTCATGAGTAACATGTAATTGTTGGGGGTACTAAGACAACTGTTAGATACTGCCATTTCAAAACTATCAATTTGTACTTGAAATGTTATTCTGAATACATCGAATGTTGATCAGTCGCACCAATGGCTTATAATTAATTGTAATTTATAAATGCTGTTAAGAGATTGCTAAAGGCTATTTCTTCTATTTTAAATCTTTAACCGTGACCGGGTATCATTTCAAAAATTTGTTTTCAAAATAAACGTAGTCTTAAATGAACGATATATTGTGTAAGGGGAAAAGAGAAAAGAGTTTCCACCTGTAACAGACCATTTTTCAGTGAAATCGGAACAGTGGTTTTGGGACCAAAAATTTGATCCGAAAATAAGGTTTATTTTTATTTCATTACATGGTCCGTATTATAATAGACATGTCGTGTGAAAATTTTGAAACGAAAATTTATCGATTAAGTGTTTAATTACGAGAATGACTAAATTGCATAAAATGCAGAAGTTGAATGCTAATAGCTATAAAGGTTAAATAGCTATGGAATTCAAATCTAGAGGTCCTTATATGGTAATTGGACCATTAAAGAAGTATGTAGATTTTTCTTGGTGACTCATCCATGGAAATATAGAAAATGAGCAAGGGCTAAATTGGAAATTTTAAAATACCTAATTAATTAAAAAGATGATAAAAGATATCATCTTACTTTTATGTCATCTTCAACCTAAAACACATGGAAACCTAGGTGCAAGAAAAGAAACTTTCAAGGCCTAATTGGGTATGCTTCCTTGTCCAGTTTTTAGTAATTTTGATATTTTTAAAACCGGGATAGCTTAATCTCTTTATTTGAGGGATTAATTTGAAAAGTTATCAAGGTATTAAAAATTGGTCATGGATGTATAAGCTGAAAATTAGAAATTTTGTAATAGAGCTTTGGTTAGGTTTGGAATAGGGAGTAATTTGCACAAGTTTCATTTTCCAGGCTTAGGGACAAAATCAAAATTTATGGAAAAGTTAGGGGAAAAATGGTAATTTCACCTAGGACATAAATTGAGTCCATTTAAATATGAAATGTGTGAAATTGATGGTTAAATTCATTTATATAGATCCGAACAACAATAATTCGAGGTTAGATCAAGGAAAAGAAAAGGTTTCGGATTAGTAGATTTCTAACGTGAACAAGTATCGAAGTAAGTTCGTGTAACTTAATCGAACATGTAATTATGTTAATTGAATGTTGTGTTTGTATTTAATGTGATTTATATGATGTGCTTTACTTGTATACTATGATGAAAAATTTGATACATGCTTGAAATGGTGATAAAAGGGTTAAGTCTCGATTGAATGTTGAATTCCGATGATTATATGCGCTTTCCCAAAACTAATAAGGTCCTGCATTTGTTGTAGACGGGATTTAGCTCGGACGAGTAATCTCATTGACCTTGTTATAGAAAGGATTTAGACCAGATAAGTAATCCCGATATACTACCTCTCGAGCATACGTTATGATTAAGGTTTAGCCTGGATTGGTAATCCTAATCGAGCTGCTCTGAGCTTACGTTATATAAGGGATTTAGCCTGGACTGGTAATCCTATTATAAGATATGTGGCTCAAGAGAGTGGTTCTCGATGAAGTGCCCTAATGGGTACCCTTGAATAAGAAATTGACGGATTATTGAATCGTATACTTCGAGTGTACTACTTGAGACTCCATCGAAATTCAAGGATTCAACTGACATAAAACTCTTGACATGGCATGAGAATCTTGAGATGAAATGATAATGACTTGAAAGAATATTGCTTAATGAGCCCATCTATGTTACTTGATTGATATGAAGATTTTGGTGACTAACATGTTTGATTGAATGTATGTGATTTAGTGAAATGGATGGAAACATAACATTGTATCCTTAGATTTCATAAATAGGATTGGTAAGTTTAGTTTCCATTATATAGACTTACTAAGCATGTAATGCTTACTCTGTTTTATTTTCCCCTATTTTATAATTCTCGAAAGCTCGCGAGGGTTGGAGATCACTGGAGCGTCGTCACACTATCAACTAGTCATTTTGGGTATACTTAGTAAAAATCATTTTGGTATAATGGCATATATAGGAAAACCTGACCAATAGTGGCTTGAAATGTTATTTTGTAACCTAGCCATTGGAATGGCTATTAATGGTTCATTTTGGTATGACTATGTAGATTATTATGATATATATATACACATGTGTTATGTTAAGAATATGTGATCAATGTTGTGAATGCCTAAGTTAAACTAAGGTAAAGTTGTGATCATGTATGCTTGTAGTGATATGCCTTGTGAATGATGAAATTTGCTTGAGTTGAATGCTTGGATTGGTTGGTATTGGATGTGTGTTTCAAGTGCAGGTATTGTGTGAAATTTTTGGTGAGAAATGAAGCTAGAAATTGCTTCATTTTGTCCATACGAACAGATACACAGATGTGTATCTAGACCGTGTGTGACACACATCCTAGAACATGGGCATGTGGTTAGGCTGTGTGTCCCCTGCACCTTAATTTTGAGAAACAAAATGCTTAGAATTGGGCACACGGGCAGAGACATGGGAGTGTGTCTTGGCCGTATGAAACCTACACCTAATTTCGAATTGAATTAATTGACCACACGACCTAACACACGGGCATGTTGCAGAGAGTTACACCGGGTCGAACACGGCCTGCAACACGGGAGTGTCCCTGGGTCACACGGGTGTGTCTCTTGAACCACACAAGCGTGTGAGCCCTATACCTTAGAAAAATTTTGAAAAGTAGCGAAAAATTCTAAAAGTTTTGATTAAGTCCCAACTCAATTCTAATGCTCGTATTGGACCTCGAGGTTCCAATTAAGGGACGTTCTGAATGATCTCGGTAGATGAATAGTAAATTACATAAGTTATTTTTAAATGGTTCTAAATGTTTTGGTAATGTTCCGTAACCCTATTTTGGTAATGCTCCGTAACCCTGTTCTGACGACAGATACGAGTTAAGGGTGTTACACCACCCAATGGACAATTGTTTTAAAAGAAAAAGTGGTGTTTCCCAATGGGTCAACCTATAGCACTCCATACCCAGATCCGGCGATCGGGTCAAGTATGAAAACAACCTTTTAAGCTTAATTCTCCATCAATTTCTTTAAATGAAAGCCTAATAGAGTTTTTATGAGAAAAGTTAAAGTTAGAGTGAAAAAGCTTCAATAAGTTATGAAATGACTTTCTACATCTCCTCAAAGTTAAATTTTGTAAATGGTTGCTTTGAGAAAGCCTAGAATGAATTTATATTCATTTTAAATATATTTTTGGTTTATGGAAAATGAAGAGATGGTGATTAGTGGATTTTCAAGCTTGATTGATGGTGGAATAAAATTTATAGAACCTAAATTAAGCATTGGAGATCATTCATAGAGGTAACTATTATGGATATTGACTGCCTCCCGACGTGCGAACGTCAAGAGTGTAAATACTACAAAATAAAAAGATAAGAATTAAGTGTAGTTTCTGCAAGCAAATAGGTTAGGTTGTAATATAGTTTTTTTACAACGAAACATTTAGTAAGTATTTCAATGATTGTACCCAAGGGATTGTTATTTGGAGAAAATTATTATTAGGTTACTAATAGAAAATAATTACTAGTCTACTAGAGTCACGAATTAGTAATGTAAATTCCAAAGCAATATAATAATGATAAACTAATTAAATTAAACTAAAACTAAAGCTAAACTTAAGTTAATGTTATTGGTTTCTCCTATTCCTAGTTTCAACTACGCAAGCTACTTTAGACTAGATCTAATTTCATTAACTGATTAGTAATTAACTTCTAATTTAGGGTTTTAACTAATTACCTAGTAATTAACCTAGCTATTAACTCCTAGCCTCTAACTAAATTAACTTATCAGCATAATCTACTTATCTCTTGACCTCACAGATTATACCAGGATAGATTAAAGGATTCTTGGCAGACTTATCTCCCGACCTCATCTTACCTATGTTTGTTGTCAATCCTAAGGTTTACATACTCTTAATCTAATCCAACCAATCTAGATTAAACCATATCCTTCAGTTAATTAATTAGGTTAAAACAATTGGCACATGTAAGACATTTAGAAAGTAAAAACTTATTCTAATATTTACACAAACATTCAATTAACAGAGTTAAAAAAAAGAGATATAAATAATAGAATAAAAGAAAAGATGGAGAATGCTCATGGATTAATCAATACAAAAGCGCAGTTCTGGAAAAATCTCCACTTGTGAAAATCCCACTTTGGAATAGGCTCTTCTGATTACATGAACATAAAAGAAACTAAACTAAAAACGAAAGAAAACTAAAAAACCAAAGTCTGTAACACCCCGAACCCGAAACCGACACCGGAGTCGAACACGAGGTGTTAACTGGCTTTAACCCCTTATAAAATTTATTTTCCAGACACTGCCCAATCTGTGTACCAGTCGTTTTAAAAATCATATCTTGAGTTTCGTAACTCGAAAATCAGTTTCGTGATTTTTCCCAGAAACTAGACTCATGTGCCCATCTATGTATTTTTTTTCTAGAATTTTTGGTCGGGCCAATTGGTACAGTTTATTAGTCGAAGTCTCCCATGTTGCAGGGGTCGACTACACTGACCTTTGCCCATTACGAATTGGATATCTCCCTGCACGGGGCTTCAATACTGATGCTGTTTGTTTCTATGAAAACTAGACTCAGAGAGAAATCTGTACATATATGGTATGACCCCTAATTATCTCTGGTTAATTTATTATGAATTTCCAAAGTCGGAGCAGGGAATCCAGAAACCGTTCTGGCCCTGTCCCACAAAAATCTGATTATCTCTTAATATACTGCCCATATGATCTTTTCGTCACTTCCTCATGAAAACAGACTCATCGGCCTTCGATTACATAATTTATTCATCAATTAACTCCACTCCTACTATTTTTAGTAATTTTTCAATCTCATGACACTACTGTTGCCAGCATCTGTTACGAAAGTAACTAGGTCCATTTCATGCCTACCCTTGAACCAACTCAATCGAACATTCGTGCCATTTTCGCATGGCTTAAAGTTTACATGCCAAAGTTCAAACACAACGTAATAGCTTATACATGCCAAAATGTTCTTCTAAGCCAACTAAGAAGAAAGTACCAAAACTTGCTATCCGATGTGATGACTTCGATGACGGCCTGACCCCGCAAAAATAGATGAGTCCAAGCAACCTATAATGGGTGACAAGGAAACACCGAGTGAGTTTATAACTCAGTAAGTCATAAGCAATGCACTACCATCCATCAATAACATTATCACAAGAGAAAACAAAATGGAACGAGGCTAATTACTCCATCCATTCCGAACCATACCATAGTTCCTCCAACCTATCGATTCAATTTCATATCAATTCATGCATTCACATTCCATATACTCATCAATAGGACATTGAAGCATTTTCATAAATCAATTTATTTTCGTTACAATCAAACGACTAAACGGCCTTTCACCCATCCTACGATAAATTTTATGTACGTGACTTCAAGTATAGTTGTCACATAGGTTCAAACTTACCGAGCTCAACACCAAGTATAAGCATAGCACCTATTAGCCATGTACTCAAGACACTTACCCGATCCGCTGTCCGCGATCGACTCAATAGTGTCGCACACATAGTGTCCATAATGATTCACGAATGTATATTGAGTCCGCACACTCAGTGCTATATAATCAACTCGCACACTTAGTGCTACGTAATCAAATCGCACACTTAGTGCTACATAGTCAAACTCGCACACTTAGTGCCGCATGGTCAATTCGCACACTTAGTGCATCATATTCATTTCGCACACTTAGTGCAACATAGTCAAATCGCACACTTAGTGCTGTACAATTTAATCCCGCGCACTTAGCGCCAATCTCATGGTCATAAATGGTTATCCCGCACGTTTAGTGCCGAGATCAACAACTCAGTACATCTTACCTCTTTTCTTTCATTCAACAATTTCATCATCACATACGTACATGCATATATATATATATGTATATTTATTCATTCCATTCAGCATCAATACATAACATTATGACCATTGAAATAATACCAACTACATGCTTAATGACTTACCTCGTGTTGGGTAAGACGGTTCCAACTCGGCTACTCGATGACCTTTTCTTTGCCTTTGCTCGATTCACCTCCTTTAACTCCTTGAGCTTAATCAATAATTTAACTAGTTTAACCATCTTGTTAAACATTCATAATTCAATTACACATGCATATGTATGTTTGTATATTCGGCAACCATCCACACTAATTACCCATTTAGTCGATTACACACATAATTAAAGGTAACATCACGAATGGCATACTTATGTATATATATATGTATATATATATACTTCGGAATGGGCATCACAATTAGATTTAACACCACCTTCATACTCAATTAGATGGCCGAATGCATGTGTATATGCACAATGTCAACTATAACATCATGTAGATCCACATATACTACATTTCTTATGTTCCACATCTTAATGCCCATTATACATAATCAAATTTAACATCATCTATATATTTACTCATATGGCCGAATATACATACCCCATATAATATCATTTTCATTCCATTTAACACTTAATTGATCATAAATTTCCCCCTTTGCTCTCTTTTTTTTTTTCATGGCCGAATGCTCCTTCTACTCCTTTTACCTTCACAAAGCATGAATTTCATCATCCAACTTACAAGCTTACAATCTCATGAAGTTTAACCTCATGGTACCTATCAAACTCTCACTCATTAGCTTCTATCATAAACCTCCAACAACACCCAATAAACATATACTTTGGGGGTCTATGGTAGAACCAAGAAAGGAACTCATAGATATCAAGATGTGAGCAACTACCATTATTCATCTAAGTTTAGCATGAAACACAATCATCACCCTTATTAATCTTTTATAGCCGAAAACCATACTCACCCCCAAAATCGAAATTTCAACATGGTTTACAAAAATCACTTGATAACTCACTCAATATCAACTAAAATTTCAAAAGCTAGTACATACTTCCTTACCTTAATAGTGACTTAAGATGACCGATTGCTCATGTTACCAACAATATTCAAGATTTGAACATGGGCTAAGTAAGGGACTTAGTAACTAGCTTAATACATTCAACAATTTCCAAAAGCTACCATGCATTACATACCTTATTCAAGACTAGAAGGAGTGGCCGAATGTCTTACTTCCCCTTCCCCCTTCTTCTTAGCATTTTCGGCCAAGGATGATAAAAGATGAACAAATTTTTTTCTTTCTTCTTTAGAACATTCGGCCAAGGGGAAATGAAGAAAGATGGACACTTTTTTTTTGTTTTTCCTTCTTACTTTCACGGCAAAAGGGGAGGAAAGAAACAATTACCACACATCCTTTCCTTTTTCCATTTCTTTATTCCCCATACTTCTTATTATATTTTATCCTACATACCTCACTAGGCCAACATGTTCCCAACATGTTTCCACCCATAGCATGGCCGGCCACTACATATTAGGGAGGGGGAATTTGACATGCAAGTCCCCTTTTTCTTCCCCATGCACTAATAGGTCCTCATGCATTGACCTATCACATTTTAAAATTTTCTCATATATGTCCTATTGACTAAATTCACATGTAATCGACTAAATCGAAGCTTGAAATTTTCACACAATCATGATTACATATTCTAGACAATAAACATCACATTCAAACCTTTCGGTGACTCGGTTTAGCGGTCCCGAAACCACTTCCCGACTAGGGTAAATTTTGGGCTGTTACAACTCTCCCCCACTCAGGAAATTTTCGTCCCCGAAAATCTTACCGGTAAGTAGGTTTGGGTATCGTTCTTTCATCGAGCTCTCAGTTTCCCAAGTAGCTTCCTCGATCCCGTGTTTGAGCCATAACACCTTTACTAACGGAACCCTTTTGTTTCACAACCCCTTCACTTCACGAGCTAGGATACGCATCGGCTCTTCTTCATAACTCATATCAGCCTGAATTTCAACCTCCAACGGACTAATTATGTGCGAAGGATCAGATCTATAGCGCCGAAGCATCGAAACATGAAAGACGTCGTGAATCTTTTCAAGTTCAGGGGGCAAAATCAATCTATAAGCAACCGGCCCCACTCGTTCAGAAATTTCGTACGGCCCAATGAATCTCGGGCTCACCTTGCCTTTACGGCCAAATCTGAGTACCTTCTTCCAAGGTGACACTTTAAGAAACACTTTATCTCCCACCTGATATTCAATGTCCTTTCGTTTTAAATCCGCATACGATTTTTGACGATCTGTGGCTACCTTCAGACTTTCGCGGATTACCTTTACTTTTTGTTCGGCATCTTTAATCAAATCAACTCCGAAAATTTTACTTTCACCAAGCTCGGTCCAAAACAATGGCGTACGGCATTTACGACCGTACAAAGCCTCATACGGTGCCATCTTAATACTTGATTGAAAACTATTGTTGTAAGCGAATTCAATCAAAGGTAAATACCGTTCCCATGAACTACTGAACTCGAGGATGCAACATCTCAACATATCCTCAAGTATCTGAATTATCCGCTCGGATTGACCATCGGTTTGGGGGTGAAAAGCGGTGCTAAAATGCAGCTTGGTACCCAAAGCTTCTTGCAATTTCTTCCAAAATCGTGAGGTAAATCTCGGATCTCTATCCGACACGAAAGAAATAGGTACTCCATGTAATCTCACAATCTGAGAGACATACAATTCGGCTAGTTTATCCAATGAAAGATCCGTACGCACGGGGATAAAGTGAGCCGACTTAGTCAGTCTATCAACTACAACCCAAATTGCATCCTTCTTACTTGTTGACAATGGCAGTCCGGACACAAAGTCCATTGTGACTCGGTCCCATTTCCACTCGGGTATCATGATCGGCTGAAGTAACCTTGAAGGCACTTGATGTTCCGCTTTCACTTGTTGACATTTTAAACATCTCGAAACAAAGTCAGAGATGTCTCGTTTCATACCATGCCACCAAAACCGACGTTTCAAGTCGTTGCACATTTTCGTGCTCCCTGGGTGAATTGACATTCGGCTACAATGGGCTTCGTTCAGAATCATCGGAATGAGTTTCGAATTTCTTGGAACACACAAACGACTTCTAAACCTCAAACAACCATCATCATCAATCTGAAACTCCGATTCCTTGTTCGGAACACACTCAGCTCGTTTTGCAACCAATTCATCATCGACCTTCTGAGCTTCACGAATTTGATGAGTCAATAATGGTTTGGCTTTTAATTCAGCTACTAACACATTGTCAGGTAGAACAGACAAGTGTACATTCATCGCTCGCAAAGCAAACAGTGATTTCCGGTTTAAGGCGTCCGCAACCACATTAGCCTTTCCCGGGTGGTAATCAATGACAAGCTCGTAATCTTTCAACAACTCAAGCCAACGTCTTCGTCGCAGATTCAAGTCTCGTTGAGTCATCAAATATTTGAGACTTTTGTGATCCGAAAACACATGGCACTTCTCACCAAACAAATAATGTCGCCATATTTTCAATGCAAACACAATGGCGGCTAGTTAGAGATCATGGGTCGGATAATTTCTCTCGTGTGGCTTCAATTGTCTCGACGCATAGGCCACAACTCGACCTTCTTGCATCAATACGCAACCCAACCCAAGTAGGGATGCGTCACTATAAACGACAAACTCTTTACCCGATTTGGGTTGCACCAAAATTGGAGCTTCAGTCAAATGAGTTTTCAGTTGATCGAAGCTTTTCTGACATTTCTCCGTCCATTCGAACTTAACATCCTTTTGAAGTAGCTTCGTCATTGGTGTGGCTATCATCGAGAAACCTTTGACAAATCGTCGGTAATAACCGGCGAGCCCTAGAAAGCTCCGGACTTCGGTAACATTTCTCGGAGGCTTCCAGTTAAGTATGGCTGAAATTTTGCTCGGGTCAACTCGAATACCCGATGCGGATACCACATGACCCAAGAAGCTAACCTCTCTTAACCAGAACTCACACTTACTGAACTTAGCATATAACTGCTTATCCCGCAAAATTTGCAACACTTGCCTCAGATGCTCAGCATGTTCGGTCTCATCTCTTGAATAGACCAAGATGTCATCAATAAACACAACTACGAACCGATCCAAATACGGCCTGAAGATCCGATTCATCAAATCCATAAACACCGCAGGGGCATTAGTGAGCCCAAACGGCATCACTAAGAACTCGTAGTGACCGTACCTCGTTCTGAAAGCAGTTTTGGGTACGTCCGAATCTCGAATCCGCAACTGATAATAACCCGATCTCAAATCTATCTTTGAAAACACCGATGCTCCCTTTAATTGATCGAACAGATCATCAATACGCGGTAACGGATACTTATTCTTTATCGTCACTTTATTCAGTTGACGATAATCAATGCACAACCTCATGGTTCCGTCCTTCTTTTTCACGAACAATACTGGTGCACCCCAAGGTGAGAAACTCGGTCGAACGAAACCTCTATCCGTCAATTCTTGCAACTGAGCTTTCAACTCTTTTAACTCGGTTAGTGCCATACGATACGGAGCGATCGAAATTGGCGTAGTTCTAGGTACAAGCTCAATGCCAAACTCTACCTCCCGAACAGGTGGCAAACCCGGTAATTCTTCAGGAAAAACATCCGGGTATTCACAAACCACCGGCACCGATTCGGGTTTCTTTTCTAACTCCTTGTCATCAAGTACATACGCGAGGTATGCTTCGCACCCTTTCCTTACATATTTCTGGGCCAACATTGCTGATATTACAGCTGGCAACCCCCCTTAAGTCCGCAGACTCAACTCGGATTATTTCGTTATTTGCGCACCTCAAATCGATAGTCTTGCTTTTGCAATTCACAACCGCATCATGCGCGGTTAACCAATCCAAACCAAGAATAACATCAAACTCGTCGAACGGCAAAAGCATCAAATCGGCCGGAAAACAGGATTCTCGGATTATTATTGGGCATCTCTTACACACTTTATCAACAAGTACGCATTGACCCAACGGGTTTGATACTCGAATTACGAGCTCAGTAGACTCAACAGGTAGAGTCTTACTGGTTGCTAAGGTTTCGCATACATATGAATGAGTAGAACCAGGGTCAATCAATGCAATCACATTAGTATCAAAGAGAGTGAAGGTACCAGTGATGACGTCGGGGGAGGATGCCTCCTCTCGTGCGCGAATGGCATATGCTCTAGCAGGAGTACGGTTCTCGGCTCGATCGGCCGTATCAGAGGCCCCCCTCTGACTACCACCCCTGCCTCCTAAAATTCTCGGTGGTCTTCCTCTAGATGTCACTCCACTAGGTCTTGCACCTTGAATCTTATTCTTCTCATCCAGCTCCGTGCAATCTCTAATGAAGTGGTCCTTCGAACCGCATCCGTAACAGGCCCTGCTAGTAGACTTGCCCCAACATTCACCTAGGTGTCGTCTTCCACATTGGGGACATTCAGGTTTCTCGTGACGATTATTGCCCACACTAGCTACCGAAGTAGCTCGGGAGCCCATCGATGGTCTTGCCCTGATGGAAATTCCCGCAGTCGCCCTCGACTTATTAATGTCCTCCCTGAACTTCTTTACAGCTGAGAACGGAGCTTTACCCGTCGATCTTTTACGATAATCTCTAGCTTCAAATTCAGCCTTCCTCTTCTCCTTTCCAAGTTCTTCCGCCTTGCAGGCTCGTTCGACTAGTGTTACGAATTCTTTTATTTCCAAAATACCCATTAGTAGCTTTAAATCTTCATTCAATCCTTCCTCGAATCTTTTGCACATAGCAACCTCATCAGCTACACACTCCCGGGCATACCTACTAAGTCTTACGAATTCATGTTCGTATTCAGATACAGTCATACGGCCTTGCTTGAGTTCCAAGAACTCCTTACGCTTCTGATCAATGAACCGTTGGCTAATAAATTTCTTTCGGAATTTCGTTTGAAAGAAGTCCCAAGTTACTCGCTCGTTCGGGACTATGGAAATCAAGGTCCTCCACCAATAGTAAGCTGAGTCTCGCAACAAAGATACAGCACATTTTAGACATTCGTCGGGTGTGCATGACAATTCATCGAACACCCGAATGGTGTTATCAAGCCAGAACTCGGCCCTTTCGGCATCATCAGTTACTATGGCCTTGAACTCCTCGGCCCCACGCTTCCTAATCAAGTCTACAGGTGGCTTACTCAGCCTCACAGGATCAGCAACTGATGGCATTACAGGCTCTTGGGGTGGATTATTCAAATTTGGGAATTGTTGGACAGCCGGGTTGGTTCGGGCATATTGCGCGACCCACTCATTCATCATGGTAAAGAAGGCTTGTTTAGCCCCCTCACCTTGATTATTCGCAGATGACTGAGGTTCAACAGGCGGCGTCCCTTGTGCAGGAGCAGCCGCTACGCTCTCAATGTCATCCGCTAGGGTTCTTTCTTCACCGGGGTCCATTTACTAATCAAAACAAAAACATTTCAACCGTCGGAAGTCATCACACATTTAAACATTAACATTCGGCATGTATAGCTAGACTCATACGCGCTATGGTAGTCCTAGAACCGACTAAACCATAGCTCTGATACCAATCAAATGTAACACCCCGAACCCGAAATCGACACCGGAGTCGAACACGAGGTGTTAACTGGCTTTAACCCCTTATAAAATTTATTTTCCAGACACTGCCCAATCTGTGTACCAGTCGTTTTAAAAATCATATCTTGAGTTTCGTAACTTGAAAATCAGTTTCGTGATTTTTCCCAGAAACTAGACTCATGTGCCCATCTATGTATTTTTTTTCTAGAATTTTTGGTCGGGCCAATTGGTACAGTTTATTAGTCGAAGTCTCCCATGTTGCAGGGGTCGACTACACTGACCTTTGCCCATTACGAATTGGATATCTCCCTGCACGGGGCTTCAATACTGATGCTGTTTGTTTCTATGAAAACTAGACTCAGAGAGAATCTGTACATATATGGTACGACCCCTAATTATCTCTGGTTAATTTATTATGAATTTCCAAAGTCGGAGCAGGGAATCCAGAAACCGTTCTGGCCCTGTCCCACAAAAATCTGATTATCTCTTAATATACTGCCCATATGATCTTTTCGTCACTTCCTCATGAAAACAGACTCATCGGGCTTCGATTACATAATTTATTCATCAATTAACTCCACTCCTACTATTTTTAGTAATTTTTCAATCTCATGACACTACTGTTGCCAGCATCTGTTACGAAAGTAACTAGGTCCATTTCATGCCTACCCTTGAACCAACTCAATCGAACATTCGTGCCATTTTCGCATGGCTTAAAGTTTACATGCCAAAGTTCAAACACAACGTAATAGCTTATACATGCCAAAATGTTCTTCTAAGCCAACTAAGAAGAAAGTACCAAAACTTGCTATCCGATGTGATGACTTCGATGACGGCCTGACCCCGCAAAAATAGATGAGTCCAAGCAACCTATAATGGGTGACAAGGAAACACCGAGTGAGTTTATAACTCAGTAAGTCATAAGCAATGCACTACCATCCATCAATAACATTATCACAAGAGAAAACAAAATGGAACGAGGCTAATTACTCCATCCATTCCGAACCATACCATAGTTCCTCCAACCTATCGATTCAATTTCATATCAATTCATGCATTCACATTCCATATACTCATCAATAGGACATTGAAGCATTTTCATAAATCAATTTATTTTCGTTACAATCAAACGACTAAACGGCCTTTCACCCATCCTACGATAAATTTTATGTACGTGACTTCAAGTATAGTTGTCACATAGGTTCAAACTTACCGAGCTCAACACCAAGTATAAGCATAGCACCTATTAGCCATGTACTCAAGACACTTACCCGATCCGCTGTCCGCGATCGACTCAATAGTGTCGCACACATAGTGTCCATAATGATTCACGAATGTATATTGAGTCCGCACACTCAGTGCTATATAATCAACTCGCACACTTAGTGCTACGTAATCAAATCGCACACTTAGTGCTACATAGTCAAACTCGCACACTTAGTGCCGCATGGTCAATTCGCACACTTAGTGCATCATATTCATTTCGCACACTTAGTGCAACATAGTCAAATCGCACACTTAGTGCTGTACAATTTAATCCCGCGCACTTAGCGCCAATCTCATGGTCATAAATGGTTATCCCGCACGTTTAGTGCCGAGATCAACAACTCAGTACATCTTACCTCTTTTCTTTCATTCAACAATTTCATCATCACATACGTACATGCATATATATATATATATGTATATTTATTCATTCCATTCAGCATCAATACATAACATTATGACCATTGAAATAATACCAACTACATGCTTAATGACTTACCTCGTGTTGGGTAAGACGGTTCCAACTCGGCTACTCGATGACCTTTTCTTTGCCTTTGCTCGATTCACCTCCTTTAACTCCTTGAGCTTAATCAATAATTTAACTAGTTTAACCATCTTGTTAAACATTCATAATTCAATTACACATGCATATGTATGTTTGTATATTCGGCAACCATCCACACTAATTACCCATTTAGTCGATTACACACATAATTAAAGGTAACATCACGAATGGCATACTTATGTATATATATATGTATATATATATACTTCGGAATGGGCATCACAATTAGATTTAACACCACCTTCATACTCAATTAGATGGCCGAATGCATGTGTATATGCACAATGTCAACTATAACATCATGTAGATCCACATATACTACATTTCTTATGTTCCACATCTTAATGCCCATTATACATAATCAAATTTAACATCATCTATATATTTACTCATATGGCCGAATATACATACCCCCATATAATATCATTTTCATTCCATTTAACACTTAATTCATCATAAATTTCCCCCTTTGCTCTCTTTTTTTTTTCATGGCCGAATGCTCCTTCTACTCCTTTTACCTTCACAAAGCATGAATTTCATCATCCAACTTACAAGCTTACAATCTCATGAAGTTTAACCTCATGGTACCTATCAAACTCTCACTCATTAGCTTCTATCATAAACCTCCAACAACACCCAATAAACATATACTTTGGGGGTCTATGGTAGAACCAAGAAAGGAACTCATAGATATCAAGATGTGAGCAACTACCATTATTCATCTAAGTTTAGCATGAAACACAATCATCACCCTTATTAATCTTTTATAGCCGAAAACCATACTCACCCCCAAAATCGAAATTTCAACATGGTTTACAAAAATCACTTGATAACTCACTCAATATCAACTAAAATTTCAAAAGCTAGTACATACTTCCTTACCTTAATAGTGACTTAAGATGACCGATTGCTCATGTTACCAACAATATTCAAGATTTGAACATGGGCTAAGTAAGGGACTTAGTAACTAGCTTAATACATTCAACAATTTCCAAAAGCTACCATGCATTACATACCTTATTCAAGACTAGAAGGAGTGGCCGAATGTCTTACTTCCCCTTCCCCCTTCTTCTTAGCATTTTCGGCCAAGGATGATAAAAGATGAACAAATTTTTTTCTTTCTTCTTTAGAACATTCGGCCAAGGGGAAATGAAGAAAGATGGACACTTTTTTTTTGTTTTTCCTTCTTACTTTCACGGCAAAAGGGGGGAAAGAAACAATTACCACACATCCTTTCCTTTTTCCATTTCTTTATTCCCCATACTTCTTATTATATTTTATCCTACATACCTCACTAGGCCAACATGTTCCCAACATGTTTCCACCCATAGCATGGCCGGCCACTACATATTAGGGAGGGGGAATTTGACATGCAAGTCCCCTTTTTCTTCCCCATGCACTAATAGGTCCTCATGCATTGACCTATCACATTTTAAAATTTTCTCATATATGTCCTATTGACTAAATTCACATGTAATCGACTAAATCGAAGCTTGAAATTTTCACACAATCATGATTACATATTCTAGACAATAAACATCACATTCAAACCTTTCGGTGACTCGGTTTAGCGGTCCCGAAACCACTTCCCGACTAGGGTAAATTTTGGGCTGTTACAAAGTCTGAATCCCAACCCTAAATGCCTCACTGTTAATCGAGTTATAATGCTATTTATATAGTAAAAAATCAAAAGAATAAAGTGCCCCTTCGTTTATAATGACAATTAGGGTTTTAAGTTGTAAAAGACCCCTAATTACCCTTCAAAGTCACAATCGACGTCTGCAATAATTTTTGACTGGGCAAAAGCAAAGTTGCAACATTCGAATCCAATGTTGCAACATCCAACCGATGTTGCAATATTTGATTTCCAATGTCACAACATCTTTGGTAGTTTCACCCCAAAACTTTGTTTTTGCTTCTATCTTTAGTGTCATAACATTGGTGTCTGATAGTACTAGAAAGAACATATATTTTCTCCTACTTATTGGTTAATTTGTCCCTATTTAGTTATCTTTAGCACATATTTTAGCATTTTCAGTTCAGTAATTTGCATTTTATAACTCAGTAGGTCTTAACCTATTTATCCTTAATTTCGTCATGTTTTGGTACTGATGTCGTTGCTTGAGTATTTCCAGATTGCATCCAGAATTGTCGCCGCACTTGACAGTTGTCTGGATAAGAAAAAAAATGTGTGAGCTGTCCAATCTAGTAAAACCAACTTGTACATACAGAGGTAGCATAATTCTGATGAAAGGACACCTATGCTATTTGGAAGAAAATAAATATCTACGTGAAAAGAAAAAAAAGGGAGGCTTTTTGGGGAGGATTATCATCTTCTTCAACCTATCCTTTGAAGTTTTTTGGCTATGGTAGCTTAAGTCTCCTACGGGTGAACCGACGTGAAAGGGACGAGGAGCCTTGAGTACGACACAAGATGGAGTTGAGAGATCAAGTCGAGATTTTCTAGAAATAGTACTCTCCACTTGCTTCTTTATATTTCTTTTCTAAATGATGGTGATTACTTTCTATATCATGTTTGTACGAAAGTGCACATGATTTCTGGGTTAAATGTTACTTTATTCAACCTTGCTTCTACTATTTAATCTTTGGGTTTGAATTTTTCAGCATAGAAGTGTTATTACAGTCAATGACACTGGAAAGTGCAGCGGCAGTTCAAGCTAACAAGCATGACAATGGAAGTTGCTTGAGGAGTAGAGGAATTTAATCCACTTGTTCTTAATAGTGTTCCATTGCCATCATCAGAAGGTGTGGTTAATATGCATGTTTAAGTCTTAGATTAAATATGGAAGTTAACCTTGGTAAGATATTCATTGCAATTTAATGCATCGACAATGACCTATCCTTTTATACCTTGTGAACACTTAGTATTCTATTGAATATTCACGTTGGGGATCCCAGTTTATCAATATCATATTTTATCTTATTGTTTTCAAGTTATTGCTTTAACAACTACACTCACAATTTATCTTATTCCTATCTATTTATTGCACTAACACTTGTGGGATTAACATCCGACATACTCATATTTGTCTACTATACTTGCATCAATAGTGTACGCTTGCATATTATTACTGTGACGTTAAACAACCGATAATGTTTGGCGCCATTTCCAGGGATGGCGTTTGTTTGATTTTTATTTTTGTTTGTTTTTATTTCATGATATTTAGTTGTTACTAACTTGTTTTCTTTTTTGTTGCTCTTTTCACATTTTATTTAAGATGTTGTATAACCCGAAGCAATTCGGAATTTATTGCCAATTTTGATCCAGAAATTGAAAGAACCGTTTAGAGGAGACTCTGAGAACAAAGGAATATGGCTTTGCCAAGAAACAATGCAGTCATACCCCAAATGTAGAACCAAAATGCTAATGACCCACCGTTGTAGGAAGACGCTCCAATACAAAATAGGACTATACGAGATTTTGTTGTACCTATCATGGATGACATACAACTAGGAGTTGTTAGGCCAACAATCCAAGCTAGAAATTTTGAACTCAAGCCAATAATGTTTCAAATGTTGAATTCTAATGGGCAATATGCTGGACTGCCACATGAAGATGCACAAGAACATCTTAAATCATTTTTATTGATTTATGCTTCCTTTAGTCAACAAGGCATTCCTGATGAATCTTTGAAGATACAATTATTCCCTTATTCCCTACAAAAAAGAGCTTATACTTGGTTCCTTGGGCTACCTGCCTGGTCAATTACTTATTGGAATGCACTAACAACACAGTTTGTTTTGTGATTTAACCCGTTGAAAATGAATGCTCGTCTTCGAAATGAAATTATAGCTTACCATCAACTAGATGATGAGAATCTTCACACCACATGGGAACGTTATAAATCTTTGCTTCGATGTTGCTCCATGCATGGCATTCGACAGGAAACACAAATTGAAAATTTCTATAATGTGATGAATTCACACATGAGGAATCTTGTTGACGCATCAGCCAATGGACCTTTACTGGATTGTACTTATAATGATGCTATTGAAATTCTTGAGCGAATTGCTCAGAATGATTATCAATATCCAATCTCTAGAGTTGCATAAGCAAAAGCTACTATGGGAGTTATTGAACTGGATGCAGTATCTGCACTTAGTGCTCAAGTTTCTTCTCTTGCAAATATGATAAAAAAAATACAAAGGACTAGTGACGATGCACCTATACAAGTCACTCAACAAGTTGATGTTCCTACCTTTTGTTATGAGATTTGCAGTGACAACCACAGCTATGAAGACTATAACACCCCTTACCCGTATTCGACGCCTGAATAGGGTACGAAGAGTTACCGGACTTAAACTTAAACAAACATTCAAAATCGAGACATGAATTTCCACTCAAATTTAAAACTTTTCATAAGCATCTATATAGTCCCTAAAATGAGCCTACGAGGCCCAAAACATGCATTAGGAATGGTTCGAGACTAAATCGAGAACTTTTAAAAATTCTACAACACTTAGAAAAATTTTCACCAAAACAGGGACACTCAGAAAAATTTTCACCAAAACAGGGTTGCACGCCCATGTAGCTTGGGAGACGCCCGTGTGGGTAAGCCGTGTGGTCACACACGCTCGTGTCCCTAACCCGTGTAACTCTCTGTTTATGATGTCATCAATAAATTTAAGTCACACTGCCAAGTGTGTTTAGTCCGTGTAGATGATTTAATTTTCATAATTTTACATAAAATTGGTGTAGACTTCACATGCCCTGGGCACACGCCCATGTCCTTGGGCGGTATCCTTCACACGGCTAAGGCACACGGCTATGTCTATACCTGTGTGGCCAATTCGAAGTAAAAATTCAAGATGCAGGGGATACACGACTGGATCACACATCCATAGGGCAAGTGTGTGTCACACACAGCCTAAACACACGCCCATGTGTCTACTCGTGTGGACAAAAATAAGACTATTTACCAAGCTATTTATCCACCCTTACTTGCACCAACCTAAAAACAACAAGCAAGACAAATCAAAGTATATTCATACAACCAATTCAGCCACAAACAAGATATCAATGTATCATTTACATGCAACCATCTACCACATGCAAACATCACCTACTTATCAACTCAATCCATGCAAATTCACATGTCCATGAAAACATCATCATATGCATATATATACTTAAGCCAATATTATCCAATTTCAATGGTCATTTACAAAATGAATTATCAAATAACATAGGCCAACACTTTTGGCCAAATCAGCTATGACACATAACAAAAAGACCAAGTCCCGATACATGCCATAGCTCAAAATATTGTAATCATAAATACCCAAAATGATAATTTGATAATGTGAATTGATTTCTAACTGCGTTCGATCCCCGAGCTGGCTTGGTGACACTATAAGACAAGGGAAAAGAAAGCGAGTAAGCTTTAAAGCTTAGTAAGTTCCTATGCAAATAATAAGCATCATACACACTTTAGCATAAATTTAACATGAAGTAAATTAACATAAATATCATTGTAAACTTTCATAATCAAACTTAACATAGATGTTATTAAAACCTTAGCATCATAACTTACTCAATCATACCACACTGAGGGTTCATCACATATTGAGCTCATTAAGCATGGGTGTTATGTACATACCTATACCAACTGGAAACTTACCATAATCTTTCACAACATACCATAGTATTTCTCAACTTAAACATTGTCGTTAAGTTTCTCATTGAACCACTTGGAATACTAAAGAGTACTCGGGATATCTCACATACATAGTACCATACCAATGCTATATCCCAGATATGGTCTTACATGGGATCTCATATCGATGCCAATAGCCCAGATATGGTCTTACACGAAGTTTCATATCAATGTCATATCCCAGATATGGTCTTACACGTAATATCAACTAACCCTAATGTCATGACATTTGTATCCTAACTATTCCTAAGGTTCAACCAGGATATTTCTCACTCGTTATCCATTGTCGATTTCATCCCAAGAGTCAATCATAAATTCATACAATATTAAAATATTTAAAGCATAAATAAACAATGCATTACTTACATACGAACTTACCTCGATACAAAGATAGTAGAAAAGAATCTAATCGTCAGACACATTATTCTTTCCCCGATCAAGGTCCGAACTTCGTTTTTCTTGATCTATAATAGCAAATTTAGCTTATTTATTATTCACATTACTCAATTCAGTCCAAAAATCATACTATGGCAAAATTACATTTTTGCCCCTAAACTTTGACATATTTACAAATTAGTCCATAGGCTCTTAAAATGAAATGTATTCAATTTCTTGGTTACCCAAGCCTAGCCGAACCATAAACATGCTCATATTAATTGACATTATTCATCAAATCAGATTTTTACTACCCATTTTATAACTTTTTACAAATAGGTCCTTTTAAGTATTTTTAGTAAAAGTTGTTTATCACACCTTAAACATACAATATCTTCCATCAGACATCAAAATATATGCATGTCACACATGGGTAAATTTTTAAACATGAACCCTACTTCAAAATATGGTAGAAATAGGTAAATCGGGTTACAAGGACTTCAAAAATTTAAAGAATATTAAAAACGGGGCTAGGATGCACGTACTATCAAGCTTGAAAGTTGAAGAAACCCTAGCTATATAGCCCTTATGAAATTCGTCCAAGGTAGAAGAAAGATGGACACAATTTTGCTTTATTTTCCCTTTTTATTCTTTTATTTACTAAATGACCAAAATGTCCTTAATGCCTTTCTTTCAAAATTCACCTATCCATGCCCATTTTTGTCCACAAAAATATAAAATGGTCTAATTATCATATAAGAACCTCTAATTTAAAATCTCATAGCAATTGGACACCTCCAGCATGTAGAACTCAACTTTTGCACTTTTTACAATTTAGTCCTTTTTACTAAATTAAGTGCCCAAACGTCAAGATTTTCAAACGAAAGTTTTACGAAACCATTCCGTGAAACTATAGGCCATAAAAATGAAATAAAAATAACTTTTTCTATGTTGAATTTGTGATCCCGAATCCACTGTTCCGACTAGCCCTAAAATCGGGCTGTTACAAATATTGCCCACAACATGCAAAGAATGCCTTTTATGTCAGCGACATCTGCAAAAATTCTTATGGAAACTTTTATAATAATTCTGCATGCAATCAATAGTCTTAGGGAACTCAGAATGCTAGACAAAATGCTGCGACATTCTGATATAGGAATATATCTACTCACAGTAATTTTAATCCAAGACAAGGGAATTACAATCAACAACAGCCGAACTACAATTAGCACACTTAGATACATCCAAAACAAAGCCAGATGCACCCACAGTATAATTAGACGTAACCAAAACACTCTTCAATATCGAATCAGCATGTTCAAGAACATCAACTATAACAGTACCACATTCTTCTCCTTCTGACCCAATAGTAGCTCTTGAGGCTCTAATGCGAGAGCATATGACAAGTCCAAAAGCTATTATGCAAGGGAATTCATTTTCTATTTGGGTGTTAGAGGCACAATTAGGACAACTTGCTTCGAATCTGAATACTCGACCACCGAGCACACTACCTGGTGACACGAAAAATCCTAGCCCAAGGGGGAAAGAACACTGCAAGGCTGTCATGCTTAAGAGTGGTAAACAAACTGTCGAGCTGACTACAGATTCTACTCGCACCTCAAGCTATTGGTGAAATGATCCCTAGTGAGAAGGTTGGCTCTGAAGAGCTTGTCGGTGTATCAGACAAAAAAGTTCCACAAATTATCACTCATATGCCTAATGTCTGACCCTTGAAACTGTCGACACAATCAAAGGTGCCGACGCAATTAGATGTATCTCCACCTTTACCTTTTCTATAAAGATTCAGGAAGAATGAGCAGAATAAGCAGTACCAATAGTTCTTGAACACACTGAAGCAAATTCAGGTCAATATTCCTTTAGTAGACGCTCTTGTGCAAATTTTGAATCATAGGAAATTTATGAAGGAGCTCTTGTCCAATAAGAAGAAGCTCAGTGATATCAAAACCATTGAACTTACATAAGGCTGTTGTGCTCTTTTGACAAATAAGTTTCCCCCAAAGTGAAAGATCCTAGGAGCTTTACTATCCCATGTTCAATTGGCAACCATTATTTAGGCAAGGCTTTATGCGACTTGGGAGTTAGCATCAACCTAATGCCTCTATCTACTTTCAGAAAGTTGGGAATTGGTCACATGAAACCCACTATAGTGACATTGCAACTAGCTGATCGATCTTTGGCTCAACCTGAAGGGAAAATAAAGATATCTTAGTTCGTGTGGATAAATTCGTTTTTCTAGTTGATTTTATTGTACTTGACTATGAGGCAGACAAGGAGGATCCCATAATCTTGGGACGACCATTTTGAACCACTAGATGAACTCTTATTGATGTTTACAAAGGTGAACTGACCATGCGACTTAATAATGAGCACGTTACCTTCAGTGTTTTTGAATCTATTCAATACAAGGATAAAGAAGACTGTCATACTATCGATGTGCTAAATGATCTAATTGCAAAAGAATTCAATGACCAAAGCTACTTTCTAAGGAGTTTACAGTGACATTTGATGATGAATTCTTTGATAACTGTGACAACAAGGTTGACGCTAATAATATTGAACTCAAGTATGGATGACAGATTGAATCCTTAGACTTTAGCCAACAAAACAGCTCCAATTTTCAAACCATCTATCGACGAAGCTCCTACTCTGGAATTGAAACCACTACCTACCCATCTTAAATACATCTTTCTTAGTGATAACAATACTTTCCCAGTTATTATCCCCACAACATTGGATATAACTCAAGAAGAGAAATTGGTTCATATTCTTAAGCAACATAAACAAGATATTACTTGGAGTATTGCTGATATTCGAGGAATTAGTCTATCTTTTTACATGCACAAGATCAAGTTGGAAGATGAAGGCAAGCAATCGATTGAACAACAAAGAAGATTAAATGAGAAGATGAAGGGAGTTGTTAAGAAAGAAAATTATAAAGTGGTTTGATGCTGGAATTATCTACCCTGTTTTTGATAGCAATTGGGTAATCCAGTGCAATGCATTCCTAAAAAAAGTCTAACAATGAAAAAGATGAATTAATTCCTACACGCATTCGTACGAGATGGCAAGTCTGTACGGAGTATCACCAACTTAATACTACCACAAGGAAAGACCACTTCTCACTTCCTTTCATTGACCAAATGTGACAGGCTTGCTGGAAGAGCCCATTATTGCTTCTTAGAAGGATATTCTGGGTCCAAACAAATTGCTATTTCATTGGAGGATCAAGAGAAAACAACTTTCACCTGTCCCTTTGGTACTTTTGCTTTTCGTCATATGCGTTTCAGTCTTTGTAACGCATTAGCCACATTTCAAAGGTACATGATGGTAATATTCTCTGATATGATTGAAGATTCTTTAGAGGTTTTTATGGATGATTTATCAGTCTATGGGAATGATTTTGATCATTGCACTGACAGTTTGGATAAAGTATTGTAGTGATGTGAAGACATATCTTGTTCTAAATTGGGAAATATCCATTTCATGGCAACTAAGGGCATTGTGTTAGGTCATCGTATCTCTAGTCAAGGCATTGAAGTAGACAAAGCTAAAGACGAAATCATTGAGAAATTACCTCCACCGACAAATGTGAAAGGTATTCACAGTTTTCTTGGGCATGCGAGGCCCTTATGCTCATTGCTGGAACAGAATAAAAAATTCCTTTTTTGACGATACATGTCTGGAGGCATTCATTCAATTAAAAATGTAGCTAATAAATGCACCCATTGTCATTGCACCAGATTAGTATCAACCTTTTGAAGTTATGTGTGATGCAAGCGACTTTGCTGTGGGTGCTGCTCTAGGACAATGCAAGGGAAAAATATTTCACGCCATCTATTATGCTAGCAAAACTCTTATAGAGGCTCAAATCAACTATACCACTACAGAGAAAGAATTGTTGGTTGTAGTCTCTTCTTTCAACAAGTTTCATTCTTATCTTGTCAGCACAAAGGTTACCGTAATTGATCACTCGGTGTTAAGATATCCTTTTTTGAGAAGAATTATGCAAAACCAAGACTGATACGTTGGATCTCACTGTTGCAAGAATTCGACATCGAGATAAAAGACTGCAAGGGTTTAAAGAATCAAGTTGCAGACCATCTGTCTCGATTGGAAGTTGGCAACGAAGATGGAAACATACTTCAAATTGTCGACACATTCCTAGATGAGAAGTTATTTTTTGTAGATGCAACCCCTTAGTATGCAAATCTGGTTAACTATCTAGTGTGTGGAAAAATCCCATTGGGTGTCACAGACCCATAAAAAGAAATATTTCTTCGTGAAGTAGTGAAGTATCATTGGAACGAGCTGTATTTATTCAAGATATGCAATGACAACATTATTCGGGGTTGTGTTCTGGAAGAGGAAATGCTTTCAATCCTAAAACATTGTCTTAATGCTCCTTATGGAGGTAATCTCGGTGGCATGCGAACTGCTGCAAAGATTCTCCAATCAGGATTCTATTAGCCTTTATTATTCAAAAACGCCCACAATTTTGTAAATCAATGCGATAGGTGTTAGCGCGCTAGTTCTATATCCCAACGTAATGAAATGTTACAGCAGCCAATTATAGAGGTTGAACTGTTTCATTTGGAAATCTTTATACATTAGTAGTTGTTGACTACATCTCGAAGTGGGTTGAAGTTGTTGCAGTCCCAAAGGATGATGCAAAGATAATGCTTAAATTTTTCACAAGCATATACTCATCTGCTTTGGCATGACAAAGGCATTGATTAGTGATCAGGGTACACACTTTCATTGTAACCAAGTGGCAACTGCACTGAAGGGATACGGAATTAATCATAAAATGGCTACTACTTATCATCTGCAAACTAATGGACAAGCTGAAGTATCGAATCGACAAATTAAAAACATTCTTGAGAAGGTTGTGAACCCTTCGAGAAAAGATTGGTCTTCCAGATTGGATGACGCTTTATGGGCATTGCGGATAGCATACAAAACTCCATTAGGGATGTCGCCATATCAATTGGTTTTGGGGAAAGCATGTCACTTTCCAGTTAAACTGGAGCACAAAGCAATATGGGCAATTAAGCAAGAGAACATGGACTATGAAGCTGTTGGAAAGAAAATGCTATTGGATATCACTAAACTAGAGGAGATTAGGAAAAATGTCTATGAAAATGCTGCAATTTACAAAGAAAAGACCAAACGATGGCATGATAGAATTATTTTGCAGTGACAATTTATTGCGGGTCAACAAGTTTTATTATTCAATTCTAGACTGAAACTGTACTAGAGTAAATTGCGATCTCGTTGGTCTGGACCTTTCAAAGTTGTTGAAGTAGTTCCTCTTGGTGCAGTCACAATTAGATATTTAAATGATGGATACCAGTTCAAAGTGAATGGCCAGCAATTGAAACATTATCTTGGGAATATTGATCACAAGCAGGCAAAGACCATTAAATTGGTCAAAAAATTTTAATTCTTATGAAATTTATTATTTAATTTTAATTTTAATTTAATTTTTATTTAATTATTTAAATTTTTGTAGAATAATTAGGTACCATTGTCGACGCACTTGGACTTTATTGTCAACGCAGTTCATACTATTGTACTGTCACTTCTGACTTAGTAAGAATGAGGGCAAATTAGAAATTTTAGATCCCACTGTTTGATCAAAAGTCACCTAGTCGTCTGATTAGTCTAAGCGGGCGCAATTCTCATTGGACGTAATTATTCCTGCCAGCTTTATTTCCCTTCAGAAAAATCACACTTTTCCATCTTCTTCTTTCACTCACTATAAACCCCTCTTCACTGTATAGACTGCCACAAATACAAAGCAGCCATTTTTATTCACTTTTCCTTTCTCAAGCTCGTACCTTTACAACTTTAAACCATCTTTACTCCACAAAACAACCAAAATATGGTAAGAATGAGAGCATTAGTCAAGAAAGCCACCAAGCCTGTTGAAGACCACTCATCCTCTACAACTGCAGTTCATGAGTCAGACTCTGCCATGCCAATGGAGAAAATGGTGGTCTTTTTAACGAAAGTTACTAAAGACCGGTTTCAAAAAAATATTTTAAAGCAAAACTTTCACCCAAAACAGGGCATTCTCCTTTCACAATAGCAAGATTTGGGCAAGCAAGTCTCTAGAACCATCTCTAAGTTGAAATGGGAGACTTTCTGTATGCATCTTGAAAGCTATTCTCCTTCATTGGTACGTGATTTTTACGCTAACCTTTATGACCATGAGTTAGAATTTATCTTTGTTCAAGAAGGCTTAATCCCATGGGATGCTACAAAAATCAATGAGCTGTACAACACTAAAGTGGATGTCAATAAACACTTCGAGTTTATTGAGGATATCACAGATGAAAAAAGAAACCTATTGGTGAAGGATTTATGTGTCGAATGAGCATTAGGGACGGATTCCCATCAAAAGAACTATACGATGCATTGTCGCTTCCTGACACTGCAAAGCAAAATCTGGTTTCATTTTGTCAACTACAGGCTATTGCCCTCTACTCACAGCACCACAGTCAACCTCGATAGAATATGCCTGATACATTCAATTGTCAAGGGTAGAAAGATTGATGTCGGTGCAATACTCCACCAGGAAATTATTGACTGTGCCACAAGGCAAACTAGAATTTTGGTTTTCCCATCATTGGTGATGCTATTGTGCTAGCAGAAAGGGATCGTGTCCTGTAATGATGAAGAGGTCCTAGAAAATAAGGCAATAAATGAAGCTTCTATTGAGAGAATGACTCGTGGTAAAGATACGCCAACAATAAAGGAGGCAAAGAACAACAAGATAAGGAAAGGAAAAACCAAAACAGAAAGTAAGGGAAAAAACTTGACTGTAGAGACATCATTGCTACGCAAAATGAAGGATATCAAGAAGTTGGCCAATTCCATCAGCAATAAGCATATCATGCTTGTCGCTACAATAGAGCATATGGACAGATCACAAAATTTATTCTATGGTTATACCAGTGCCTATAGCAACTCTATTGTAGCCGCATTACGTCAGTTAAGCCTAACCCCACTCCCAGAATTTGTAACAGCCTGATTTTGGGGCTAGTCGGAACAGTGATTTCGGGACCACAAATTTGACATAGAAAAAGTTATTTTTATTTCATTTTTATGGTCTTCAATTTCACGGAATGCTTTCATGAAATTTCACTCGAAAATTTTGACGTTTTGACACTTAATTTAGTAAAAAGGACTAAATTATAAAAAGTGAAAAAGTTGAGTTCTACTTGTTAAAGGTGTCCAATTGCTATGAGATTTTAAATTAGAGGTACTTATATGATAATTAGACCATTTTCTAAGTTAGTGGACAAAAATAGACATGGTGAGATAAAATTTTAAAGTTTGGCAAAAAGGGCATTTTGGTCATTTGGTAAATAAAAGAATAAAAGTGGAAAATAAAGCCAAAATTGTGTCCATCATCTCCTACCTTGGAAGAAATTCTCAAGACACCATAGCTAGGGTTTTCTTCAACTTTCAAGCTTGATAGTAAGTGCATTCTAGCCCCGTTTTTAATGTTCTATACATTTTTGAAGTCCTCGTAACTTGATTTACCTATTTCTACCATTATTTTGAAATAGGGTTCATGTTTAAAAATTTACCCATGTGTGAAATGCATGTATTTTGATGTTTGATGGAAGATATTGTATGTTTAAGGTGTGATAAATAACTTTTACTAAGTGATTTTTCATGAAAATATCTAAAAAGGACCTATTCGTAAAAAGTCATAAAATGAGTAGTAAAAATTCGATTTGATGAAAAATGTGGACTAGGCTTGGGTAACAAAGAAATTGAGCGCAACAGAAGCATGGTGGGCCCATAACCTATAGGTCCCAGGATCGAAACCTGGCTCTGATATTATCAAGTTTAATAAGAGTTGCTTATTATTTTCATGCGGACTTACTAAGCTATATAGCTTACCCCCTTCCTTTCCCATGTTTTATAGTGCTATGAAGCTAGCTCGGGTTAGAGATCGCCAGAGATCCTATCACACTATCAAGCTATCAATTTTGGGTATTGATGAATTCAAGTATTTTGAGTTATGACATGTATATGGACTTGGTCTTTTGGTCATATGTGTCATTATAACTTTAACCAATGTATTGGCTTGTAAGGGACAAAGGCTTGGTTTGATATTTGGCCATGTAAGTTGGCTTATAGTGGCAACATGGTTGTAAGCCTAAGTATATTCATATATGTGTCAATGTCTATGGTGATATGATCATGGTATGCTTGCTGAATGTGAAATATTTGGAAATGTGATTTATGGCATGATTGTGTAATGTTTGGAATTATGACCTATTGATGAGATGAGGAATTTGAGTATGGTTTGGTAACTAGATAGTAAGTGAAGGAAGCCTAATGAATGTGAGATTTGTATGTTTGATTTAAGGCATGATAAATGTTGAGATGGTATTGGTATGTTATGTCCATAATTTTGAATGGTTTGGTTGATCTTACATGCTTGAATTTGCACCATGTGATGTTTTGTAGATGCGTGCAAGTGAATATGGCAAAATGGATTGGTAAATAGCCTTATTTTTGTCCACACGAGTAGACACATAGGCGTGTGTCTAGGCTGTGTATGACACACAGTCAGCCTCATGGGCGTGTGATCCGGCCGTGTGAAGGTCACAGCCCAAGGACATGGGTTTGTGCCCAGGGCATGTGAAGTCTGCACCTATTTTATAAAAAATTATGAAAAATTAAATCGCCCACATGGCCTAAGCACACGGGCATGTGACTTGGCCGTGTAACTTCAAATTATTAATGATGTCATAAACAGAGAGTTACACGGGTTAAGGACATGGGCGTGTGTGACCACATGGCCTACCCATACGGGCGTGTGACCCTGTTTTAGTGAAAAATTTCTAAGTGTTGGGAAACTTTTCTAAAGTTCTCAGTTTGGTCTAGAACCACCTCCAATGTATGTTTTGGGCCTTGTAAGGTCATTTAAGGGATGATATGAATATTTTTGAAAAGTTTTAAAATTGAGTGGAAATTCATGTGTAACACCCCTTAACTGTATCCATCATCGGAACAGGGTACGAGGCATTACCAGAGCTTATCAAATCATTATTAATTAGGGGAAAAAGTAAAACAAAGTAAACATGTAATATTTAATAACTTCGTATAACATGGTAATTAACTTACCGCTTCTCTATATTCAACATAATTATGCAAAGCATAATTATTCGAACTGATCATGAGCCTTAATACCTATTCTTATCACATTGTTAGTCATATAATTCATATAAATATCAAGAAACATGTATGGGCTCAACTTTCATTAAATTTCTCATATGCATATAATTTTATATATCATTTATTCATATAACTTATAACAATCATATCTATATATTTTAAATATGCTTTCATAACAATTTGTCTTGATTTTAGACTATCTCACATTGGAGCTTTATTTATCAAATCAATTGAAATACTATCTTTATACAAATAGTACACTTGAGTTGCACAATTCTATAATTATGAACGAACACATTTATAAAATATATTCCATGTTAATATATCATAGTCTCATGCCTCTATATATCAAATATATAACCATCATTTTCTTGTGTTTCAGATAAATACATATAACTATACATAAGCATGCCATTCACTATTTTTTCATGTCTATCACAATTTCAAATGACAGGTTCATGTGAATGAGCTCAATAGTAACCATGAAAATACTTACCACATTCTTTCACACATATTCCTCTTATAACATATTTTTTTTTATATTTGGCTTGACATTTACTAAGCAATATTGGATATTCATTTATTAGGCAATATCAAATATTCAAATTATTCTTTAACATATATAACATTTAATTCAAACATGAATTTATAACCTTTTTCATTTTAACAAAGTTTAACATTTACCAAATATAATCGAGCATGTGATCAATTTATGCATAAGTCACTCACATATTTTCCTCCTCTTCCTCTCCATTCCACATCCTTAATGTATATAACACACTTGTAAGTAACATTATCTATAATTTTTACTATTTACTTATATGAATATTCAAGTTGTCCATCTGTGTTATAGTCACTAAATTATTTTTATCTTGAGCTACAGAACTCCAAATTAAGATCTGCTAATTTTTCACAAACCGAGACTCATGTATCTTTTTACCATAAAATTTTCAGAATTCTTGGTTTAACCAATAAGTAAATTTTATTCTTTACAGTCGCCCCTATTCTGTTGTCTGATAGCTCTGACCCTTCTTCACTAAAAATTAATTATATCCTCGTACAGAATTCAAATAATGTTCTTGTTTATTTCTATTGAAAATAGACTCATTCAAGATTCTAAACATATAAATTTAAGCCCCTAATTATTTTTATTCAATTTTTGATGATTTTCCAAATTCAGAATAGGGGAACCCAAAATCATTCTAACCTTATCTCATAAAATTTATTATATCTCATGATTTACAATTCCATTACTTAAAAAGTTTCTTCTATGAGAAACTAGACTCAATAAGATTTAATTTCATATTTCATTCATTCTCTAATTCGATTTCTACAATTTTTGGTGATTTTTCAAAGTTAGACTACTCCTATTGTCCAAAATAGTTTTAATGCAAAATGTTGATTTCCATTTTACCCCAAATTTCACATTTCATACAATTTAGTCCTTACTCAATTAACCCCTCAATTGAGCTATTTTTTCTCAATTAATACTTTAGTATATCATTTTAAACTACTTCATAACCCTTGAAAACTAGAACTTTAGCATTAGACCTTAATTCCAAACTCTTTCATAATTAGGTCCTAAAATCAATTTCCATCAATTTTACTTGATAAAATGATCATACATCAAAATTAAAGCTTCAATTCTATATTTATTCATTATATGCTTCCAGCACTCATCCATAGAAACTTTAAAAATTAGCCATGTAATCAAAAACTAATGACATAGTAAGTTGGACCCAATTGTAAAAGTTCAAAATCTTAGAAATTTCAAGGAGAAAGAAAGAATTAAACTTACATGAAGCTATAGTATGAAAACCAGCTTAAACCCTCTTCCATAGCTATTTTTTAGCTGATGAAAATGAAGAGAAATGAAGAGAATTCTAGATATTCCATTCTAGTCCCCTTTTTATTTAGTAAATTTTGTTATTTTCCCATTTTGCCCTTATTTCCTCAATTTTCCTGATTTTTCTCTACTTGTGCCACCCAAAGTATCTCCTTTAGGCTTATTTGCACTTTATGTCCTTCCTCATTTTATAATTGAGCTATTTAAACCTTCTAGAAACTTTTACACCTTTTTCAATTTAGTCCTTTTTATTTAATTAATCATCCAAACGTCAAAATTTTCTAATGAAATTTTAATACTACCTTATTGACACTCCATAAATATTTATAAAAAAATTTATGGCTAGGTTTACAATACCGAGATCTCGATACTTTTTTTCTTAAGTTTTTGACCAAATAAATCGTTATAAAGCACAATTTACTATTTCAAAAATCTTTTAAAAGCTACATTTGGCTCATAAATATTAAATAATATAATCTATGAGTTCATTTTTCGGATTTGATGGTCTCAAACCACTATTTTTGACATCGCTAAAATTTAGGCTATTACATCATGTCTCGGTTTTGAATGTTTGCTTGAATTTAAGTCTGGTAATGCCTCATACCTTGTTCTAGCGTCAGATACGGGTAAGGTTACAGAATTTCCAGTGTTCCTACCTATCATCCAAGAGTATGAACACTCCTCCAAGGAAGATGACCTAGGGGACTGAGACAGATCGATGGAATCCCCTCCCATTGTGCACGTCTATGATGATGAGAAAGAAGAGGACTCAAAGGACATTGAGAAGTGCATATGAAGAATTGATAGCCTGGTCAAGGGTGACTTCATTGCTAGTCAAGAGACGTCTGCTGGAGAGGAGGAAGTCGATGTTAAAGTTATGAACGAGAAGGCCAAGGAAGAAAATAGAGAGATAGAAGCAACTGAGAAAGAATTTGTTGAGAACATTGTCAATGCATCTAAGTTTGTGGATGCAACTAATGATAATCCGGAGCGAGATAGAGCTAGACTGGCAGAAGCTGCAGAGTAACAAGTGAGGAGCACTACAATTCATTGGTGATAGTGGTCTATACCGGACCACTCTAAGTGACCCCTCCTACACAAGAAGCAACCGATGATGCTGGGGCAACACCAAAAACTGAGAAGTGATCCGAGGACCGTACGAAGCCTAAAGAAAAGAAGCGAAAGCACTCCAAAGAAAAAAAGCACAATAAGGAGGAGAAAAAGAGGAAGAAGAAGAAACATTATGCAGCCACATTGATGGCCGAGGAAAACTGAGTTAGTTTATTTAATTTTTAGCTGAAGTATTCATACATTGCATTTAGCTGTAATTTTCATTTTGCTAGTGAACATTGTCATTGCATTTTTATTGTCATTGCAGTTTAATGTTGTGCATTGGGGACAATGCAAACTTTAAGTTTGGGGGAATGCATATGGGGTTTGGAAATACACCCACATTTTAAATTTTTTTTTGAGTTTAATGAAACATGCAAGGTTTATTTGTGGTTAATGCAAATGTGTTTGAAAATTTTTGTTACATTCGATGCTTAATTCTTGAATCGTGTGAATTATCAATGAATGAGTTGGATAAATTTGACTAAATTTTGTATATTCAATTCTTTGATGAATGATTTTGGTTGCATTAGTAATGGATGACTAGTAGCATTCCTTGAATCTTGAATGAGTCTGCCTTTTACAACTGTTTATATATATAGTTATGAATAAGAGACACTCCAAAGTGGGTGTATTTGTGAAATGTTAAAGAGGGAATACTCCAATGCAAGAATTAGAAAAATGAATTTGGCCAAAGGCTGTCCCTGCATATGTGTATGTCAGCGCAATTACGTAGTCCCTGGGGTTTATTGCACTCCATTATTACTTCTCAGGAACAAGGGTACAGTAATGCAACGATATCCCTTATTCATAAAAAAAGGCATATATTGTACAATAAATGTTGTATTGGTAAATAGAATTTAGGATTTTAAACATGATGTTGGTTTTGATGAAGTTGCAATCTTATTCACTTATGTATTGTCGATGCAATATTCTGTCATCTGAATGTGACTCATTCATTAGGATTTTAGGTGATTTAAGTTGCAAGAATGATCATTTTTCTTAGTAAATTCTTGTGTAGCGTTGCTAGTTTTTATTTTATGAGGACAAGTAAAAACTCAAGTTTGGGGGTGTGATAGTACTAGAAAGAACATATGTTTTCTCCCTACTTACAGGTTAATTTTTCCCCATTTAGTTATATTTAGCACATATTTTAGCATTTTTAGTTCAATAATTTGCATTTCATTACTCAATGGATCTTAACCTATTTATCCTTAATTTCTTCATGTTTTGGTACTTATGTCGCTGCGTGAGTATTTCCAAATTGCGCCTAGAATTGTCGCCACACCTGATAGCTGCCTTGATAAGAAAAAAAATATGTAAGTTGTCTAGTCTAGTACACCAACTTGTAAGTATAGAAGCAGGATGATTCTGAAGAAAGGACACCTATGCTATTTGGAAGAAAATAAATATTCACGTGAAAAGAAAAAAAAACGGAGGCTTTTTGGGGAAGATTATCATCTTCTTCAACCTATCCTTTGAAGTTTTTTTAGCTATGGCAGCTTAAGTCTCTTACAAGTGAACCGACGTTAAAGGGATGTAGACCAGCTCTTGACAAGGAGCCTTGAGTGCGACACAAGAGGGAGTTGAGATATCAAGTCGAGATTTTCTAGAAATAGTACTCTCCACTTGTTTCTTTCATATTTCTTTTCTAAGCGATGGTGATTACTTTCTATTTCATGTTTGTACGGAAGTACACATGATTTCTAGGTTAAATGTTATTTTATTCAACCTTGCTTATACTATTTAATCTTTGGGTTTGAATGTTTTCAGCATGGAAGTGTTATTACAGTCAATGACACTGGAAAGTACAATGACAGTTCAAGCTAACAAGCATGACAACGGAAGTTGCTTGAGTATTAGAGGAATTTAATCCACTTGTTCTTAATAGTGTTCCATTTCCATCATCAGAAGTAGAGGTGATCATGGGTTGGGCTACCCGACCCGGCCCGAAGGCCCGCCCAAAAAATGGGAGGGTTCGGGTAAAAATATAGGCTCAAAATATGGGTTTGGGCAAAAAAAAGGCCCGTTTAGAAAACAGGCGGGGCCTCAGGTAAAACTTTTTTGGCCTGGGCCCAGCTAGCCTGAATTATATACTAAATAATTTTTTTAATCATATTTACTTTTTATTTTCAATTTTAATATAACCACTTTTTATTATATTTTCAATTTGTGTATTGTTTTAAGAATCATTTTAGTATCATTTTTTATTTGTTTCTTGTTTGAATATTTGTTTTCATGTTTTTAAATGTATTTGATTTATTATATTTTAAATTTTTTTATTTAATGAAATAAGCTAAAAAATAATTAATATGGGTCGGGCCGGGTCGGGCTCGGGCTTAGCAATTTTATTTTGAGTCGGGCTTGGACAAATTTTAATGCCCATATTTTAGGCCGGGCCTGGGCTTAGAAATAAAATTTTGTCTGGGCCCAGCCTGAACCCGGCCTGGCCCATGATTACCTTTAATCAGAAGGTGTGGCTAATGTGCAAGTTTAAGTTTTAGATTAAATATGGAAGTTAAGCTTATTCATTGCAATTTAATGCATCGACAATCACCTGTCCTTTTATACCTTGTGAGTACTTAGTATTCTGTTGAATATTCACGTTAGGGATCCAAGTTTATCAGTATCATATTTTATCTTATTATTTTCAAGTTATTGCTTTGACAACTACACTCAACATTTATCTTGTTCTTAGCTATTTATTGTACTGACATTAATAGACAAAATACAACCATCCTCGTGGGATCAATATCCAACCATCCTCGTGGGATCAATATCCAACAGACTCATATCTGTCTACTATACTTGTATCGATAATGTACGCTTGCATATTATTGTTGTGACGGTAAACAGTCGATAAGTGTCCTAGTCTCGTGACATTGGCATCAATGTCAGCCCGAATGTGCAATTTTAGCTCTCAATCCATCATAGCCATATAACCTTATTTAGAATTACTGTTTCTACTAAAAATAATAAATTGTTTTTGGTTCTGGATTTGGTTCATGATTGTTCGAGCCCACACTCAAAGTAATATGTGGTATAAGAATAGTGGAGAAGGTCATTTGGTTGAAAGTTGAGAACTTATAGGATCTGTCTTACTCAAAGCATATGTATTTTTCGAGAAAAGTATATTAGTATAAATATTACAAACCAACTCAATTTTAAAAATTTAAGTTTTTCTCTGTGATTGAAAATCGTTTTCTAAACCAGATTTTTCCAACATTTCCTTTTTTATTGGTCTTTGTCTTGCATAGCCACTAGAATCCAATTAGGTTGTCTTTCAAGTAGACTTGTGAACTCCAATATATCATTTCTTCTTATTGTCTGTGTAACAGCCCAATTTAGACCCTAGTCAAAATAGTGGTTTTGAGACCCCAAATTTGAGTCAGAAAAATATTTTAATATTATTTTCTATGTCTATAATATGTGATTTGATGTCTGTGAAAATTTCATGTGAAAATTTTATCGTTTGTGTGCTCGATTTGATAAAAGGACCTAATCACGTAAAATGTAAAAATGGCTAGCTATTTGTTAAAAGTACTCAAATGCTATGTCTTATTAAATGAGAGGTCCTTATGTTGTAATTAGTCCATTGATAGTGGGAATGGACATAAATGGGCATTAAAATGGTGGTTTTTAAATGGTTTATTAAAGGGGTAAAATTGTAAAATGTGCATTAATGTTAATTAAATTAAAAAGAAAAGCAAAATTCATCCATTATCATTCATTCTTTGCCAAAAATACAAGGAAAAAAGAAAAGAAAAAGAGTCCTAGGGTTCGGCTAAGGAAATTGATGATTTAGGTATGTGTTTTGATCCGTTTTCGTCAATTTCTACGTTTTTGTGATTGTTGCTTTGTGTTTGATTAATCCCATGCCTCAATTTCCAAATTTGATTATGATTTTAAGATGTGCCATTGTTGATAATATGAGTTTTATGAAGTTAGATGATAGAAAATGAAAGATGTGTTTTAGATTACCATGTTTTGTATTGAAATTTTTTATGAATTTGAGTATTTTGGAATAAATTGTGAAAATGAGAAATTGAGGGGCTAAAATGTGAAATAAATGAAATAAATGGGCTTATATGAACATTATGAATATTCGGTCAAGCATTTGTATAAAGAAAATATGTATATTTTGTAATTTTACGAATTAGGGACTAAAGTGTCAAAATGTGCAAATGTGAGGGCTAATCTATAAAATGTCCTAATTATATGAATTGAATGCTTTAGTGAATAAAATATTTAAATTTGAATGTGTATAGATTAAGAACCAAAGAAAACGGAATTAGATCGGGGAAAGTCGAAAGTGGTTGAGTAGTCAGTTAAATCCATTCATTTCTGTACGAGGTAAGTCTATATACAAATAAATGTGTTTAAATTGAATTATTCATTCTTTTATGATATTGAATTGTGATGAATGGTTATAGAAGCTGAATATGTGAAATTGAGAAAGTTCTGATAATGTGACGAAGTCCGAAAACCCCGTACAAACCATAGGAATAGTTAGGATACATATGTCATGACATAGGATTCCGATATGACTTATCGTGTAAGACCACATCTGGGACGTTGGCATCGATTTGAGGTTTACATGTAAGACCATGTCTGGAACATCGGCATCATATTTGACTTCGTGTAATACCCTGTCTAGGAAAGTGGCGTTGACATTTGATTACATGTAAACCACATCTGGGACGTTGGCATTGTACGAGCTTTCCGAGCTATCCGCGTATCCTATTTGATTCCATAAGGTTCAACGGGCATTCTGAGAAATATGTGATTGAATGAATGAATAACCGATTCAGGTATGTGGTGATGTGTTCAACATTTGTTAATGGAAGTAAGTATAGGTGCAAGTGATGATATGTGATATAAGTATGAGAAAATATATTATATGTCCAAATGAATTGGGAATATGTGAAATGTATATGAACTATGTTGTTTGTGATGGTATTTGGCTATGGAGTATATGTATTTTATGATGCTTATATGCTTAAAATGATAAGTTTATTTGTATATGGCTTACTAAGCTTTCAAAAACTTACTTTGTGTGGGTTTTCAATTGTTTTATAGATTATCGAAGCTATTGGAAGCTCGGGTATCGTTAAGGATAATCACCATACTGTCAAATATCAATTTTGGTACCTTTTGAAAATGTATATATCAAAGTATGGCATGTATAGGCTAGGACTATTATGGTATGTTTTGAGATGGGTATATCATGCGAAGAGATATGGCTTGATTATATTTGAACTTATGGTTTGATTTTTGATATATGTGGTGCATATATATGGCTTAATGAAATGGTCTCTCTTTGGTATGGTTATTATGATTATTGAAATGGTTATAAAAGTGATTTGAATCATATGTTCATGGTATGAATTAGGTACATAGAATTGGTATGTTTGAGTTGAATTTGTATGTGGGAATGAATGATGATATCATGGGTCAATTAGTGCATGATTTAGTATGTTTTTGGCTGCCTTTGGGACATGAAATGTGCTTGGTTTTATGCTTGTAGGGATGACCCAAAATGGGTGGCAAATTAGCTTTGTAAATAGCCTATTTCTGTCCACACGAGCAGAGACACGAATGTGTGTCTTAGCCGTGTGCGACACACGGTCATGTTACACGGCCTTGTGTCCCCTAGGGTAGTCGTACAATTTAAAGTTAGTTTCGAGCACGGGCTAGACACACGGGCTTGTGACTGGCTGTGTGACCCATGTTAGTAGCCTCTCTAATTTTCACACGGCCTAGCACATGGGTGTCTCTTGTGGCGTGTGGACAATTCAGTATGTATGCTCTGTTTCGCCAAGGCCTAGACACACGGGCGTGTCTAATGCCGTGTGAGGCACACGTCCTGTTCACATGGGCATGTGACTTTTGTAACTTAGAATATTGTTAAGTTTCAAAAAAATTTTGTATGTGTTCGGTTTAGTCCCAACCTCTTCCTAATGCATGTTTAAGGTCTCGTTGACCTAAGAAAGGGACTTATTATTGATATTTGAATATGATATGATATTGTATGACTGTTGACTATGAAATGACTACAAAATGTTTCGATATGTCCTGTAATGCCTCTTAATCCTAGTCCAGCGACGGATAAGAGTTAGGGGTGTTATATTTGGTTGGTATCAGAACTACGACTTAGTCGATTCTAGGACTAACGAAACATGTGAGAGTCTAGCTATACATGCCATATATACGAATTGTGATAGTGTGATGAATCCTGACAATGAAAATGTGTTTTTTATAGCAAATGGATCCCGAATGAGCTGTAGCTGATGATGTCGAAAGTAATGCACCCGCTCCCGCTTAAAGGGCAATGCAATTTGATTCTAGACCTGTTACTAGTAGTCACGAGGGAAAGGCTAAGCAAGTCTTTTACCAAATGATGAATGATTGGTTCACTCAGTATATTAGAACCAATCCGGTTGTGCCACAACCTTCATCCCCGCTAAATCCTCCACAAGTCCCAGTTGTGCCACAAGCTGTAGACCCGATTCGTCTGAATAAGCCTATAGTTGATAAGATTAGAAAATATGGGGCTGCAGAGTTTTGTGCTACTACTAATAATGATGCTAAAAGTGATGAATTCTGGCTAGAGAATACGATACGAGTGTTCAATGGAATTTCATGTACTCTAGACTAATGTCTTAAATGTGTTGTTTCACTTCTGAGAGATACGGTGCATCATTGGTGGAAGACGTTGATATCAAGGGTTTCGAGAGAACGAGTCACCTGGGATTTCTTTCAAGCTGAATTCCGAAAGAAATACATCAGGCAGAGATTCATTGATCAGAAACGTAAAGAGTTTCTTGAGCTGAAACAGTATGTCTATTACGAAATACGAGCGAGAATTTTTGAGATTGAGCCAGTATGCACGAGAATGTGTCTCGACCGAAGCAATAATGTGTAAGAGGTTTGAAGATGGCTTAAACGAAGATATCCGCTTGTTAGTCAAAATTTTAGAGATAAAAGAGTTTGTTGTGCTTGTTGAATGAGCATGTAAAGCTGAAGAACTTGGGAAAGAGAAAAGGAAAGTCGACTCAGAAGCTATAGATACGAGAAACAGATTTGCAAGTAAATCATTTCAGTCTGCATCAAAGAAATTCTGAGATGATCATAATCGTTCAAAGGCTAAAGTGGCATATTCAAGTAGAGATCGTACTAGATCACATTCGAGTTTCAAAGCTCCAACTACTTTTGTTGCAAGTGTTGGAAATGTTTGATCCGATCGACCTTAGTGTAGACATTATGGTAAAAGACATCTGAGAAGTTGTAGATTGAATGGCCGAGCTTGCTTTAGATGTGGATCCTTAGATCACTTTATCCGTGAATGTCCTGAGTTTGTAGAGTAAGAGATTGTGCAAAATCCAATGTCGAGTGGCAATACAACTCGAGGTAGAGTGCCTAGAAATACAGGTAATGTGAGTGGTAGCCAAAGGGGAACTAAATATACTACTGTTAGATCTGAGGCTCGCGCACCTACCAGAGCCTACGCCATCCGAGCTCATGCGGAAGCTTCATCTCTAGATGTGATTTTGGGGACATTTACTCTTTACAATACTTCTATGATTGCATTGATAGATCCTGGATCAACACATTCTTATATATGTATGAACTTAGCGAGTAGAAAGACTTTTCCTGTAGAGTCTACTGAATTTGTAATTAGAGTATCGAACCCCCTAGGCCGGTGTGTTTTGGTTGACAAAGTGTGTAAGAATTGTCCGTTGATGATTCGAGATTCATGTTTTCTAGCTGATTTGATGTTATTACCATTCAACGAATTTGATATAATTTTGGGTATGGATTGGTTAACTTTGCACGATGCTATTGTAAACTGCAAATGGAAGACTATTGATTTGCGATGACAGAATGATGAGATTATTCGGATTGAGTCAAATGATCTGAATGGTTTACCGGCAGTGATTTCTTTGATGTTAACTCAAAAATATATGAGAAAGGGTTGTGAAGCCTACTTTTCTTATGTGATTGATTCAAAAGTGACAGAAAAGAAAATTGAATCAGTGCTTGTTGTCTGTGAATTCCCTGATGTGTTTCCTGAAGAACTTCTAAGATTACCTTCGATTTGTGAGGTTGAGTTTGACATTGATTTAATGCCGAGGACTACTCCGATTTTGATAGCTCCGTATAGAATGGCTCCGACTGAGTTAAAAGAATTAAAGTCTCAATTGCAAAAATTAACCAATAGAGGATTCGTAAGACTGAGTTTCTCACCTTGGGGTGCTCCCATTTTGTTTGTGAAAAAGAAGGATGGAACGATGATAATGTGTATTGATTATCGTCAGTTGAACAAAGTGACTATCAAGAACAAATATCCTCTGCCCCAAATTGACGATTTATTTAATCAGTTGAAAGGAGCCACCGTGTTTTCAAAGATAGATCTCAGATCGAGATATTATCAGTTGAGAGTAAAAGATTCAGACATTCCGAAAACTGCTTTCCAAACGAGGTACAAACACTATGAGTTTTTATTTATGCCTTTTGGATTAACAAATGCACCTGTTGTTTTTATGGATTTGATGAATAGAATTTTTAGACCATATTTAGATCGATTTGTTGTCATATTCATTGATGTCATTTTGATTTATTCGTGTGATGAAAATGAGCATACGAACATTTGATAATAGTGCTACAGACTCTGCGTGATAAGCAACTATTCATGAAATTTAGTAAATGTGAGTTTTGGTTACATGAAGTTGGTTTTCTGGGGCATGTTGTGTCAGCATTTGGTATCCGAGTTGATCCAAGCAAAATTTCAGCTATCTTAGATTGGAAGCCTCCGAGAAATGTTTCTGATGTCTGCAGTTTTCTGGGACTCGCCGGTTATTATAGATGATTTGTGAAAGGCTTTTCTATGATTGCTACTCCATTGACGAAATTGATTCAGAAAGATGTGAAATTTGAATGGTCTGAAAAGTGTCAAAAAATTTTTGATCAGTTGAAAGCCCTATTGACAGAAGCTCCAATGTTAGTACAACCAGAATCGGGTAAAGAATTTGTAATATATAGTGATGCTTCGTTGAACGGTCTAGGATGCATTTTGATGCAAGAAGGAAAAGTTATGTCTTATGCCTTGAGACAATTAAAGCCGCACGAAAAGAATTATCTGACACACGATCTAGAATTGGTGGCTATTGTGTTTGGTTTGAAGATTTGACGCCACTATCTGTTTGGTGAGAAATGTCATGTTTATTCTGATCATAAAAGTTTGAAATATCTGATGACTCAAAAAGATTTGAACTTGTGACAGAAAAGATGGTTAGAATGCTAAAAGAGTATGAGCTTGTTATCGATTATCATCCGGGAAAAGCAAATGTTGTTGCTGATGCTTTGAGTCAGAAATCATTGTTCGCATTGCGTACTATGAATACTCATTTAGTTCTGTCGGATGATGGTTCGATTTTAGCTGAATTAAAAGCGAGACTGTTGTTTTTACAGTAGATTATTGATGCTCAGAAAGTTGATAATGAGATAATAGCAAAACGAGCTCAGTGTGATTTGGGTTCTGATTCTGAATATCGAATTGATAATGACGATTGTTTGAAATTCTGATGACGGATTTTTTTTCGAGAAATTCATAGTTGATTCAAATGATTTTGAATGAAGCTCACAACAGTCGTTTATCTGTACATCTAAGTAGTACAAAAATGTATAATGATTTAAAACAGCATTACTGATGGTCTAGAATGAAAAGAGATATCTCAGAACTTTGTTTCGAAATGTTTGATCTGTCAGCAAGTTAAAGCTGAACATCAGGTGCCATCTGGTTTGTTACAACTGATTATGATTCCAGAGTATAAATGAAATAGAATAATGATGGATTTTGTTTCGGATTTACCCCTATCTCCGCGAAAGAAAGATGCGATCTGGGTTGTGATTGATCGATTGATGAAATCAACTCATTTCATTCCAGTACAATCTGATTACTCGCTTGATAAATTAGTTGAGTTATACATTTTCGATATTCTGAGATTGCACAGGGTGCCTTTGTCTATTGTGTCAGATAGAGATTCAAGATTCACTTTGCAATTTTGGAAGAAACAACAAGAGGCTTTAGGTACGAAATTACACTTCAATACTACTTTTCACCCGCAGACGGATGGTCAATTCAAGCAGATTATTTAGATTCTTGAGGATATGTTGAGATGTTGCATTCTTGAGTTTGAAGACACGTGGGAACAATATTTTCCATTGATTGAATTTGCTTATAATCATAGTTTTCAATTGAGCATTAAAATGGCACCGTACGAAGCCTTATATGGTAGAATATGTCGTACACAGTTATACTGGTCTGAGCTTAGTGAGAATAGGATTCACAGGGTTGATTTGATAAAAGAGACTGAACAAAAAGTAAAAACAATCCGAGATAGTTTGAAAGCAGCTTTCGGTCGTCAGAAATCATATACAGATTTGAAACCAAAAGATATTGAATTTGAGATCAGCAACAAAGTATTTCTGAAAGTGTCTCCGTGGAAGAAAGTACTTCGATTCGGTCGTAAAGGAAAATTGAGTCGAAGGTTCATCGGGCCGTATGAGATTATAGGCAAATTCATAATGTGTTTCACATATCGATGCTTCGACGATACAGATCTAATCCCTCACATGTGATTTCCCATCTGATATAGAAATTCAGTCCGATATGACCTATGAAGAAGAATCGATCCGTATCTTGGATTGTGAGGTTAAAAAATTAAGAAATAAGAAAATTCCGTTAGTAAAAGTAATGTGGCATCGACACGGTGTTGAAGAGGCTACGTGGGAGCCCGAGATCCTAGGAGACAGCAATATCCAAATCTGTTCAATGGTAAGATTTTTGCAGACGAAAATCCTAAGAGAAGAGAGTTGTAACAGCTCGATTTAGACCCTAGTTGGAATAGTGGTTTTGGGAGCACAAATCTGAGTCAGAAAATTATTTTAATATTATTTTCTGTGCCTAGAATATGTGAATTGATGTCTGTGAAAATTTAGTGTGAATATTTTATCGTTTGTGTGCCCGATTTGATCAAAGGACCTAATCGCGTAAAATATAAAAGTGGCTAGCTATTTGTTAAAAGTACTTAAATCCTATGTCTTATTAAAGGAGAGGTCCTTATGTTGTAATTAGTCCATTGATAGTGGGAATGGACATAAATGGGCATTAAAATGGTGGTTTTTAAATGGTTTATTAAAGGGGTAAAATGGTAAAATATGCATTAATGTTAATTAAATTAAAACAAAAGCAAAATTCATCCATTATCATTCATTCTTTGCTGAAAATACAAGGAAAAAAGAAAAGAAAAAGAGTCCTAGGGTTTGGCTAAGTAAATTGATGATTTAGGTATGTGTTTTGATCCGTTTTCGATAATTTCTATGTTTTTGAGATCGTTGCTTTGTGTTTTATTAAGCCCGTGCCTCAATTTCTAAATTTGATTATGATTTTAAGATGTGCCATTGTTGATAATGTGAGTTTTATGAAGTTAGATGATAGAAAATGAAAGATATGTGTCAGATTACCATGTTTTGCATTGAGATTTTAGATGAATTTGAGTATTTTGGAATAAATTGTGAAAATGAGAAATTGAGGGGCTAAAATGTGAAATAAATTAAATAAATGGGCTTATATGAACTTTGTGAATATTCGGTCAGGCATTTGTATAAAGAAAATATGTATATTTTGTAATTTTACGGATTAGGGACTAAAGTGTCAAAATGTGCAAATGTGAGGGCTAATTTGTAAAATGCCCTAATTATATGTTTTTGGATTGAATTGAATGATTTAGTAAATAAAAGAGTTAAATTTGAATGTGTATAGATCAAGAACCAAAGAAAACGGAAGTAGATTAGGGAAAGTCGAAAGTGGTCGAGTAGTCAGTTAAATCCGTTCATTTCTGTATGAGGTAAGTCTATACACAAATAAATGTGTTTGAATTGAATTATTCATGCTTTTATGATATTGAATTGTAGTGAATGGTTATAGAAGCTGAATATGTGAAATTGAGAAAGTTTCGATAATGTGACGACGTCCAAAAGCCCGTACGAACGATAGTAATAGTTAGGATACATATGTCATGACTTAGGATTTCGATATGAGTTATTGTGTAAGACCACGTCTGGGACGTTGGCATCGATTTGAGATTTATGTGTAAGACCATGTCTGGGACATTGGCATCGTATTTGACTTCGTGTAAGACCTTGTCTGAGACAATGGCATCGTCATTTGATTACATGTAAGACCACGTCTGGGACGTTGGCATTGTACGAGTTTTCGAGCTATCCATGTATCCTATTTGATTCCGTATGGTTCAACAAGAATTTTGAGAAATACGTGATTGAATGAATGAATAACCGATTCAGGTACGTGGTAATATGTTCAACATTTGTTAATGAGAAGTAAGTATAGGTGCAAGTAATGATATGTGATATAAGTATGAGAAAATATATTATATGTGCAAATGAATTGGGAATATGTGAAATGTATATGAACTATGTTGTTTGTAAAGGTATTTGGCTGTGGAGTATATGTTTTTTTATGATGCTTATATGCTTAAAATGATAACTTTATTTGTATATAGCTTACTAAGCTTTCAAAAACTTACTTTGTGTGTGTTTTCAATTGTTTTATAGATTATCGAAGATACTGGAAGCTCGGGGATCATTGAGGATAATCACCACACTATCAAATATTAATTTTGGTACCTTTTGAAAATGTATATATCAAAGTATGGCATGTATAGGATAGGACTATTATGGTATGTTTTGAGATGGGTATATCATGCGAAGAGATATGGCTTGATTATGTTTGAACTTATGGTTTGATTTTTGATATATGTGGTGTATATATATAGCTTAATGAAATGGTCTCTCTTTGGTATGGTTATTGTGATTATTGAAATGGTTATAAAAGTGATTTGAATTATATGTTCTTGGTATGAATTAGGTACATGGACTTGGTATGTTTGAGTTGGATTTGTATGTAGGAATGAATGACGATATCATGGGTCAATTTATGCATGATTTAGTATGTTTTTGGCTACCTTTGGGACATGAAATGTGCTTGGTTTTATGCTTGTAGCGATGACGCAAAATGGGTGGAAAATTGGCTTTGTAAATAGCCTATCTTTTCCCATACAGGCAGAGACACGAGTGTGTTTCTCAGCCGTGTCCGACACACGGTCATGTTACACAGTCTTGTGTCCCCTGGGGTAGTTATACAATTTAAAATCAGTTTCGAGCACGGGCTAGACACACGGGCGTGTTGCTGGCCGTGTGACCCAAGTTAGTAACCTCTCTAATTTTCACACGGCATGGCCATGTGGACAAGTCAGTATGTATGCTCTGTTTCGCCACCGCCTAGACACACGAGCATGTCTAATGTCATGTGAGGCACACAACCTATTCACACGGGCATGTGACCTCTATAACTTAGAAAATTGTTAAGTTTCGAAAAAAATTTGTATGTGTTCGGTTTAGTCCCGACCTCTTCCTAATGCATGTTTAAGGTCTCGTTGACCTAAGAAAGGGACTTATTATTGATATTTGAATATGATATGATATTGTATGACTGTTGAATGTGAAATGACTACAAAATGTTCCGATATATCAAGTAATGCCTTTTAACCCTTGTCCGGCGGCGGATACTAGTTAGGGGTGTTACAGTATGAATTTCTTCATCCATGACTTTATTCCTTTTGGCATATTCACTATTATTAAATAGAATAATGAATATTCAACTGTTGTCTCTATCTACTTTGTAGCATTTTAAATGACACGTATATTGCACTTCTTGTAGGTGCTTCCTCTAAACTATTATTGTTGATTAGTGGTGACGATGTAGATATATAAGTTGTTTCAATAGGACTTGGAGGAGGACTTTGATCACCACCTATAACATCTTGAAGTTATCATCTTTACCAACACTGAAAAATAATCCTTCAATTTTCTTTTCTACTTCGCTCCATCTCCAGTAGTCTGCTTCATTGAACTCAACATATCTTGAAATCACTTTCTTAGTGAGAGAATTATATAGTTTATAGGGTGCACATCTTTTTTCATAGCCAAAAAAATGCATGTAACAACCTAGTTTTCGATGGTGTCAAAAAATGTGGTTTTAGGACCCCATTTCCTTAAACCGAGTATGTAAGTATTATATAGGAATATTTACGGAGCTAGTGTATTGATGAATTTAATTTTGGATGAGTAATTTAGCCGAATTAGTGATTATTTGAAGCCCAATGATTAAATTGTAAAGTCCAATCACTATAGATTTTCAATTGGGAAATGGATTGGGGACTTAAATTGCAATTAATCAATGGTCCAAAACAACAGTTAAACCATTCTTAAGTATGAAATAGTGGATGGTTGTGTTGTTAATTAATTAATTAAACAAATTTTGATTAATTAACATAAAACATGATTAATTAGCTAATTATAACTTAATCTAACTATAAATATTCAATTGGTGGATGGAGAGAGGGATTATCATCTTCTCCAACCAGCCAAAAGAGAAAGAGAAGAAGCTTTGATTCCATTTTATGGATTTTGAATCTTTTCGACCTTAATTCAAGTAAGTCCCTAACCATTTTGCTTTGACTTTTTTTTAGATTTTTTCATCTTGGAAGCTTGATTATGTAACATCCTGATTTTGGGCTTAGTCGGAACAATGGTTTCGAGATCACAAATCCAATGAGGAAAATTTCATTTTTATTATATTTTTATGGTCTACGATTTCACGAAATGATTTCGTGAAAATTTCGTTCGAAAATTTCGACGTTTGGGCACTCAATTTAGTAAAAAGAATGTAAAAAGTGCAAAAGTTGAGTTCTACATGTTAGAGGTATTAAATTGTTATGTAATTTTAAATGGGAGGTCCTTAAATGATAATTAAACCATTGTATAACTTTTTGGACAAAAATGGCCTTGATTGGGTAAAATTTGAAAGAATAGTAAAAATGGAATTTTGGTCATTTATGGGTAAAATGAATTAAAATACAAATTTTAAACTCCAAATGTGTCCCTTCTTCTTGCTACAGTAGAATGTACCAAGAGCAGCTATGGTTAGGGTTTGTCCAAGTTTCCAAGCTTAATAGTAAGTGATTCCCAGCTCCGTTTTTAATGTTCTATGTATTTTTGAAATCCCGGTAACATGATCTGCTCATTTCTACCATTATTTTGAGCTAGGATTTATGTTTAAAAATTTACCCATGAATGATATGCATGTATTTTGATGTTTAATGGTAGAATATAAAGCTTGAAATTGTGTTAAACAACTTTTGCTAAGCGATTTTACGTGAAAACGAGTAAAACAGTATAATCGGTAAAAATAACTAATGTTCATAAGTATATGTTAGAGTGACATTGATGTTGCCATAGAAGGGAAAAATGATTAGCATGTCATAAAACATAAGAAACTAGGAAGAAGTTTAATTTCTGAATGATCGTGAGGTTTCGTGATAGGTTTTAAATATTTATAATTACTCGTTCTTGAACTAACTATTATCGCGATGTAGGCAAGTGTACCTATCGAACAGTAGTATAGTTTTAGCAAGACCGGATTGTCGAACCCAAAGGGACTAAAAGTACTAATAATGACGGTCTTTTTATTATCTAGCCTAAGAATAAAGGGGTTTTTGTTTAAATTAACTAATTATCTAAACTAAGAACGCACAGAGAAAAGAATTGGGGAATTGCTTTTAGGAAAATCGGTTGACTTGAGACAATACCTAAGGAAAAATCCACCTAGACTTTACTTGTTATTCTGGCTCTGAATCGAACGATTTATTCATTCAACTTGTTCCATAGAGATCCCTAAGTTATGTTATTATCCCTATTCAAGACTAATAACGTCTAATCCCTAGATTGCATAACCGAGACTTTTCTCTAATTAACACTCTAGGGTTGCATTAACTCGATCTATGGATCCCCTTATTAGGTTTCACCCTAATCCAGCAAAATCATATCAGCCTATTTCTAGGCGCGCAATCAACTCCGCTTAATTATGACAAAAGTACTCTTCGACAGGGTCTATTCCTCCTCTGAATAAGAGCATGTCTTGAATCAGTATCCTGGGATATCAAAACAAGAATTAAGAACACATAATTAAGAACAAGTTAAATATTTATCATACGATTTAGAAAATAATAACAAGATTCGTCTTAGGTTTCATTCCCCTTAGGTATTTTGGGGTTTTAGTTCATAACTAAATAAGAAAACATCTCAGAAGAATAAAGAATACAAAACATAAAGAAAAACCAAAACTCCTGCAGGGAAATTGATCTTCAGTCTTGATGATGAGTCCGGCTTCTGAGATGGATCAATCGACTTCCTTGGAGTAATTCCCCTTATTCTTCGTCTCCCTTTTTCTCCTCTTTTAGGGTGTATTTATAGGCTTTGGAATGCCTAGAAGCCCTCAAAAGTGGCCTTTTCGAAATTGGACTTAACTTGGGCTCGACAGGGACACGCCCGTGTGATAGGCCCGTGTGCGATTACTTTAGGCCGTGTTTGAGCCTGTTAGAAAGGCACGGGCGTGTGCTATGCCCGTGTGAGTCGTGCTTCAATTCTGCCAGATTGACACGGCCGTGTGGTCTACCCGTGTGAGGAGGTCCAGGTTGTGTTGATTTTGTACTTTGGCCCATTTTCTCCATTTTTGGCCCGTTTCTCGTTCCTTTCGCTCTCCTATGCTCTCCTAAGTATAAAACATGAAATTGAAGCATTAGGAGCATCAAATTCACCAATTCTAATGAGAAATCATCCATAAAATGCATTAAACATGGGGTAAAAATATGTATAATTTATAGTTTATCAAATACCCCCACACTTAAGCATTTGCTTGTCCTCAAGCAGAATTCTCAACTCATAATCAAAATAAATTCTTCTCAACTTATAATTTCTATCGATAATATCTCACATTAATCCATAAGTAACCATACATTGAGAATTCAACTAAAAGAACATAAAAGTTTCAAACATTCCAAGTTGAGTATTTAGTCATGCAATCTTATGTGCTTCCCTTCGTCTAAGTAATTACCTTTGATTCAGAATATCACAGAGTTTCACATCCTCACTAAAGGTTCACTCAAATCACTCGAGGTGTTTAAGGACAATAAATGAAGCACTCAATAGTCAATAATGAAAAGTCATTACCATAGGCTTGCATGAAAATCAAATCTCCACCATTATAATTTAAGATGATACATCAATCAAAAGGTCTTTAGAGGGTTGTAATGAGGCTTGGTTAGGGGGTGTGGTCACAAGCTGAAAGAAAGGGTTAGAATCGAGATTGAATTGAAAAATTGCCTAACTAGAAAAATAGTTAATCTTCACTTGCGTACAATAGAGCTTCTCTCAAAATATGAAATTACAGATATGCATACATAGTTTTTTTTAAGAGCAAGTTGCATAACATAGACTAGCTATTAAGAACAAGACATAGCTAAAAAATTTATTCAATTCAAATCTCGACAAAAAATAGGGATTAATTTAGGGGATTTCAACAATAATGGGTTAAGGGTTAATATTAAGGTTAATACAAGAAATGGCTTGTTAGGCTCAAGAGGGTTTTCTAGGGGTTAATCGTGGAGGTAGGCTTTTCATGGCATGAGTGGGTTAATCCTAAGTGCCTTAATCATTTTGATATATCAAATCAAATGGTGTGGTCTCGACATGCATAATCAAGCAAGTTCTAGAATAACAGTTCAATACTGACGCACTCAAAGCAATAATAAAAGTGAGCATGAAAGGATCAATAGATGCTCAAAAGGCTCAAAAATCTCACAAAAATTATGGCTTTTTGATGTTTAGACTCGTGAATTCCAATTCAAAGTAATACCTACACATGGGGAAACAACCTATAATTTTAAATTCTTAAAAATCAACTTATCATGCTTGATTCTTTAATGTCTTAATGTTTAAACAATCAATACATAAGTGCCTCTGCTTTAATTCAAGATATATTAATCAAAATCATAAATCAATTAAAATTTATCCTAAATATGATACGAGAGCTTTTTCAAGAGAACAAGGTAATCATTCAGGGATTTTTTTGATAATGAAATAAATACCCCCCACACTTAAGAAGTACATTGCCCTCAATGTACAAAGATAGTATTAGAGTATAAAAATAAGATAGGGAGAGAAGTGAAACTTCCTGTATGATGAATTCCTCGGACTAGAGTTTTAGAGAGTAATTAGTTCGAGAGTGGAGGAGGATACTCCGGCGGTCGTAGAGGTTCATTAGTCCAGAAGTCTTGAGCCAAAAGAATATTATATCTAGTGCTAGCTATGGACGTGGTTGAGCAGGACACGGCAGTCGTGGAGAACCTTTCCCGGTGGAGTTTTAGCTCCTATGGATGATGAGCTTAAGAGCTCTATATAATTGTGATAACATCAGGAACTTTTTAGGGAATATTAGGAAGAATAAGTACTTGAAAAGAAATAACCGAAATTAATAATTAAAAATAAAATTCTAAAATCTAACAAAAATAAAAAGTAGTTTCAATAAAAATTAAAAACATAAAATAATAAATAAATATTTCTAAACATCTTCATCGCTGGATGGTTCACGAGGTGGGACTGGTGATGAGATATGGAGGTGCTGACAAATCTACCGTAGAGTAGCATCAATGTTGTCACATTGTTGAAAACACTACTGCTCAAATTGGGTGAGGCGCTCAGAGATGTCAGCATATGAAGCCGCCGCATGAACTGGACGAGAGGGTGGTGGTGGCTGAGTCGGTGGGTCCTCGTACTGTAGGGGGACATCATCAGGAATGTCCTCGTAGGCCTCCTCCTCGATAGATTGGGTGAGACGATACTGGGGAAGGTGGGTTCCTTGGCGCCTCTCGATCATCCTCATGCTAAGCATGCTCGAGATGCCTTGTCGAGACATCTAGCCGATGAGGGTGAGGAATGATTCTTGGGCCGCGGTGTTGAGGAGCCCGAAGTGTTGCTCCAGCCTAGTCACGTAGGGGCCAATGGAGATGACCCCCTTCCGATGCCACTCTTTCTGGTGCTGAATTGCAAGGGCGATGAAATAGGCAAGGTTGATGACGTGTCCTTGCGACATGCACCATAAGAAGTTGACGTCGTGGGTGTTGACGATACCAGTGCTCTCTCGCCTCCCTGTAATCGTGTGAGCTAAAATAGCATGTAAGTACCTCAGGGATGGTGGGAGAACTGATGCCTTGGAGCGGCTAGGATTGTACGAGGTCGTGCTAGGGGCCAAAGTGTGCCAGTACTTCGAGGGAGAGAAATGTATGTGGCGACTGAGAGCATGTAGTTCATTCTCCTCCCTGAACTCCTCCGTATATAGGCCTAGTGCAGCACCAAACTCTGGGATGCTTAGCTGGTGGATTAATCCACCTAGGCGAAACTGGACTGTGCCGGGATCATCATACCTTGTCATTACGGTCTGGAGATGGAATGTTGAGCAAAGTTCCATCCTGAGCTCGAGGTATGTCGGCTCGATAATCCCGAAGAACAGCTCCCACAGGTCGGTGGTTAAGAGAGCCCGAATGCATCAGCCATCTGGACTTGTTTTACGGTAGCCCAGTCGATACAGCGGCCTGCTGCTAAAGGTCGGGCCCGAAGTATTGGAAGAGCTCTTCTTGGGGCCCTCGTGGAAACTATAGGAGAGGGTGACGAATTTTTACGGTTGGACCCGCAGAGGATGACGCTCCCTTCCTCTTCTTCGAGGCTGGTACGGTAGATTTCTTTCCTCTTGAAGATGACATTGAAGGCCTATAATATAAAGAATAATAATAATAGGTAAACATATTCAAAGGGGAAGTAAACTATTTCAGCCAAGACTACTAATATGAAGCAACTCAACCACAATAATAATGAAAATGAGAATAGAAATGTAATGGGTATAAGGTTTTCCTAGTCTCAATTTAACATAAATTGTATGGTAACTAACCTAGGAATGCAATTTAAATGGTAGACATTTGCATGATAATAGCATGAAAATAAGCATAGTAATGTCATGGATATGAGGTGTGTCTAACAACTTGATTTAATTCGAAATGTATAATAAAGAACCTAAAAATGAAAACTAAATGATAAAGTAATGAACAAAAATGAAAACTAGTTCAAAAGTAATAGAGATTATGGTAATAATAAGCATTAATAATGAGTAAAATAGAAGTGAAAGGAGTAAACAAACGCTAAGGGAAAGAGATTGAGCTTTAAAAACGAAGTTGGAGGCGGCGCACGGACGTGGTAGGGGGGCCGTGTGGAGTTGTAGCGACTAGGGTTAGGGTTTTTGAATGGAGAAGAAAGTGAATAGTGTAGGGTATTTATATATTTTGGGGCACACGGCCATGTCACACGCCCGTGTTCCCCAATTTCAGCCCGTGTGATTCGCGAATTTCAAATTTGGGCGCGTCTGACATTTAGTACACGCCCGTGTTCCTTAGGCATGTGGGTTCACACGGTCATGTCGCACTACCATGTCTAGCTTTGTTCACTTCTCTCACACCCATGTGTTCAATCCCTACTCCTGTGTTATTTCAACAGGTTTGACCACGGGTGTTAAACACGGGTGTGTCGGACGCTCGTGCTAGTTTCTCAGCTTCAACCACAGGTCTTCCATACGGGCGTGTCACACACCCCTGTTGTTTTAGCCGGCTTGTCCACGGCCATGTCGCACGGTTGTGGCGTTTTATCGTTGCCCGTGTTGAGGAAATCTTTTATCCTATTTTCACATGGCCTTAAGCACGCCCATGTGCTTGGCCGTGTCTCTGTGGAAACACCTATATTCAAGATCTCTATTAGTAGGTTAGGAGTTAAATACCAAAATTTAAAGAAATTAATAATGTTAGTGCTTGGGTTGCCTCCTGAGAAGCGCTTATTTATAGTCTAAGCTCGACTTACCTCTTCAGTGAATGGTCATGGTGGTTTGAGGAGTTTATACTCCTCATTCCTACTATCAATCTCATCAAAATAAGGTTTTAACCGGGTGTTGTTTACCTTAAAAGTGCTGAACTTAGGATGACTCACCTCTACCGTACCAAATGGAAAAATACTGAGTACCGTAAGAGGGATTTCCTCATTTGGTGTGGTAGTGACAATGTGGGGATCTGTAGCATCTAATAAGACCTTATCACCAACCTTAAGTAAATTTGGGGAGGTATCGAACTCATTCTGGAGTAATTTTGGTTTATCATGTGTTCTCGGTTTATGTGCTAGCCATTCGTCTAGCTCCTCTATCCGTAGCCTTTATTCTTCATGAATGTGTCCTCTATCATTTCTGGAAAATGGCTCGTGAAATTCTTTGAAGCTCAATTTCTGCAAAGTCATATTGTCAATTTTAGTGGATTGGTGTGGACAATTACCTTCAATGTTTGATGTGATGCCAGAATTACGAGCTTGAAGGGTGATCATTTCGTCTCCCATACGAAGTGTAAGCTCACATGTGCCAACATCAATAATTGTTTTAGCAGTTGCTAAAAAGGGCCTCCCTAAAATCAAAGGGGTGTTATTATCCTCCTCTATGTGTAAAACAACGAAATCAACGGGAAAGATGAACATATCTACTTTCACTAGTAAATCTTCAATAATACCCCTAGGAAATCTTATAGTTTTATTTGCCAATTGAATGCTCATCCTAGTTTGTTTAGGTTTCCCAAGACCTAGTTGCTTAAACATTTTGTAAGGCATGACGTTAATACTAGCCCCTAAATCAGCTAATGCATGACTTATATGTAAACTACCAATTAAGCAAGGAATTGTAAAACTCCCTGGATCTTTCAATTGCGGGGTAGCTTATTCTGTAGAATAGCTGAGCAGACTGCGTTTAGCTCCACATGCGATGCTTCATCCAACTTCCGCTTATTTACTAAAAGCTCTTTTAAAAATTTCATTGCATTTGGCATCTACAACAAAGCTTCAATAAACGGTAAGTTAATATGTATTTTTTTTCAAAAGTTTGAGAAATTTACCGAAGTGTTCGTCTGAGCGGTCTTTCCTTGTCGCATTAGGGTATGGGACACAAGGTCTATATTCTTTATTCACTGTTTTGTTATGACTTACCTCACTTTTACCTTTGCTCACCACAGTTCTTGCATCAATTCTAGCTCAGGCGCAATGAATCTTTCCTTATCTTGAGTACTAATTTCGTTGAGGTGTTCCATTTGATTAGGTTCAGTATTACTTAGTAAGCTACCTTGTGGTCATTCGGAGATTAGTTTGGATAGCTGGCCTATCTGAGTTTCGAGCCCTTGGATCGATGCTTGTTGATTCTTAAGTGCTGTCTCGGTATTTTAGATATGGGTTTCTGATACTGAGATGAATTTAGAGAGCATCTCTTCAAGGTTTGATTTCTTCTCTTGTTGATAAGGTGGTTGTTGAAAACCCTGAGGATTTTGTGGCTTTCGATTCCCTTGACCACCCCACGAGAAATTTGGGTGGTTCCTCTAACCTGCATTATAAATATTACTGTATAGGTTATTTTGAGATCGAAAGTTATTGTTACCCATATAGTTGACTTGTTCCTCTTCGGTTGTAGGATTGAAGGATTGATATTTTGTATGCACACATCCTCCACTTGATTCACACCTCATTACTGGATGTACCTGTGTAGAACCAAGTAAACCATCAATCTTTTTATTGAGAAGTTCTACCTGATTTGACAGCATAGTAACTGAGTCGACGTTATAAATGCCGGCTGTTTTTGTTGGCTTAGTCCTCATGACTTGCCACTGATAGTTATTCAGTGACATTTCTTCAATGAATTCATAAGCCTCTTGAGGTGTTTTGTTGTTGATGGTTCCTCCAGCAGCTGCGTCAATCATCTGTCTTGTTGAGGGATTCACACCATTGTAAAACATTTGAACTTGCAGCCATAGAGGTAACCCATGGTGAGGGCACCTTCGCAATAGATCCTTGTATCTCTCCCATGCATCGTAAAGTGTTTCTAAGTCCATCTGCACAAAAGAAGAGATACCATTACGTAACTTAGCCGTTTTAGCCGGCGGAAAATATTTTAGTAGAAATTTTTCGGTCATTTGTTCCCAAGTAGTGATGGACCTTCGTGGTAATGAGTTCAACCACTGTTTAGCTTTGTTTCTTAGTGAAAAAGGGAATAACCGAAGGCGAATGACATCATCAAAAAAGCCATTAATTTTGAAAGTGTAACACCCCGAACCCGAGACCGACACCGGAGTCGGACACGAGATGTTAACAAACTTTGAAAAATTTTTCCAGACACTGCCCAGTCTGAGTACTAGTCGCTTCAAAAATCATATCTTGAGTTCCACAACTCGAAAATCAGTTTTGTGATTTTTCCCTGAAACTAGACTCATGTCCCCACCTATGTATTTTTTTCTAGAATTTTTGGTCAGGCCAATTAGTACAGTTTATTAGTCAAAGTCTCCCATGTTACAGGGGTCGACTACACTGACCTTTTCCCATTACGACTTGGATATCTCTCTGCACAGAGCTTCAATACTGATGCCGTTTGTTTCTATGGAAACTAGACTCAGAGAGGAATCTGTACATATATGGTACGACCCCTAATTATCTCTGGTTAATTTATATTGAATTTCCAAAGTCGGAGGAGGGAATCCAGAAACCGTTCTGGCCCTGTCCCACAAAAATCTGATTATCTCTTAATATACTGCCCATATGATCTTTTCGTTACTTCCTCATGAAAACAGACTCATCGAGCTTCGATTACATAATTTATTCATCAATTAATTCCACTCCTACTATTTTTAGTGATTTTTCAATCTCATGACACTGCTGCTGCCAGCATCTGTTACGAAAGTAACTAGGTCCATTTCATGCCTACCCTTGATCCAACTCAATCGAACATTCGTGCCATCTTCGCATGGCTTAAAGTTTACATGCCAAAGTTCAAACACAACGTAATAGCTTATACATGCCAAAATGTTCTTCTAAGCCAACTAAGAAGAAAGTACCAAAACTTGCTATCCGGTGTGATGACTTCGATGACGGCCTGACCCCGCAAAAATGGATGAGTCCAAGCAACCTATAATGGGTGACAAGGAAACACCGAGTGAGTTTATAACTCAGTAAGTCATAAGCTATGCACTACCATCCATCAATAACATTATCACAAGAGAAAACAAAATGGAACGAGGCTAATTACTCCATCCATTCCGAACCATACCATAGTTCCTCCAACCTATCGATTCAATTTCATATCAATTCATGCATTCACGTTCCATATACTCAACAATAGGACATTGAAGCATTTTCATAAATCAATTTATTTTCGTTACAATCAAACGACTAAACGGCCTTTCACCCATCCTACGATAAATTTTATGTACGTGACTTCAAGTATATTTGTCACATAGGTTCAAACTTACCGAGCTCAACACCAAGTATAAGCATAGCACCTATTAGCCATGTACTCAAGACACTTACCCGATCCGCTGTCCGCGATCGACTCAATAGTGTCGCACACGTAGTGTCCATAATGATTCACGAATGTATATTGAGTCCGCACACTCAGTGCTATATAATCAACTCGCACACTTAGTGCTACGTAATCAAATCGCACACTTAGTGCTACATAGTCAAACTCGCACACTTAGTGCCGCATGGTCAATTCGCACACTTAGTGCATCATATTCATTTCGCACACTTAGTGCAACATAGTCAAATCGCACACTTAGTGCTGTACAATTTAATCCCGCGCACTTAGCGCCAATCTCATGGTCATAAATGGTTATATACGCACGTTTAGTACCGAGATCAACAACTCAGTACATCTTACCTCTTTTCTTTTCATTCAACAATTTCATCATCACATACGTACATGCATATATATATATGTATATTTATTCATTCCATTCAGCATCAATACATAAACATTATGACCATTTGAAATAATACCAACTACATGCTTAATGACTTACCTTGTGTTGGGTAAGACGGTTCCAACTCGGCTACTCAATGACCTTTTCTTTGCCTTTGCTCGATTCACCTCCTTTAACTCCTTGAGCTAAATCAAACAAATTTGACTCATTAAAGTCTCATTTTGCTAGCTTATGGCCGAATATGACAAGGAGTTTGATGGGTCATATGGCCACCTTTTAGCTCAAATACACAATGGTCATATGCATTTTTAATCACATCAAATGATTCAATACAATTCACTCGAACATCAAAAGAGAACCTCAAGGTACTTAGTCCATATACACATTAGACATTAGAGTCACATATGTACGAATTCACGAATCGAATTCGACATATTGGCTAATTTTCCCTTTAGCCGAACCTTCTAAGTCAAGATAAAGCCATCAACATGCTTACCTTTGGCCAAACATACACGTCAACTTAGGTGCTCATTTATGTGGCCGAACACACACATGTCTATGTTAAGGCCGATTGCAACACTCAATACATTCTACAAGTATGGACACTTGCATTGACTAAACACCATTTCTATTATTTTTACTCCAAAGCCGAATGCCTCTCAAGCCCTAAGCTCATGATCCTTTCATCATTAAGCAAGTGTTATAGCACAACTAACATCCATTTTCAATTTGAACACCAACATAAAAATATTAAACATGAAAATCCATAGCCGAAACCTATACATGACATTACTCATTCCACCCATCGAAACAATATTTGTTCAAGACATCAAGCATTTTTATTTGGGTATTACATATATGAGCATTTAGAATTTATATTTTTAGCAAGATCAATTTCTTTCCTCAACACATTCTTCATCAAAACTTTAAGGAAGTAATCAAATTTCCTTCTTTAATAGCCATAGCCGAATGCTCCATCCATTCATCAAAGTTAAAAATTTTGCATGGTCTAAGTAAGAACCATGATAATTAACCTAAAACAAGCTAAAATTTCACAACTTTAACACGATATACTAACCTTATTAAGCATTCAAATGGCCGAAAGTTCTTTGCCCCTATTCCTTCCTTCAATTCGGCCAAGAAGACAAGGATGAAGCCTTTTTTTTTCATTTGCTTTCTTTCTTACTTTCACGGCAATGGGGAGGGGAAGAGACAATTACACACATCCTTTCCTTTTTCCATTTCTTTATTCCCCATACTTCTTATTATATTTTATCCTACATACCTCACTAGGCCAACATGTTCCCAACATGTTTCCACCCATAGCATGGCCGGCCACTACATATTAGGGAGGGGGAATTTGACATGCAAGTCCCCTTTTTCTTCCACATGCACTAATAGGTCCTCATGCATTGACCTATCACATTTTAAAATTTTCTCATATAAGTCCTATTGACTTAATTCACATGCAATCGACTAAATCGAAGCTTGAAATTTTCACACATTCATAGTTACATATTCTAGACAATAAATATCACATTCAAACATTTCGATGACTCGGTTTAACGGTCCCGAAACCACTTCCCGACTAGGGTCAATTTTGGGCTGTCACAGAAAGTGTCGCAAAACTCCAGAAAATTCACCAAGTGAGTGTTGGGATCCTCATCTTGCAAACCATCAAACTGAACAAACTGCTGTATCATTTGAATCGTGTTAGGTTTCAGTTCAAAATTATTCGCAGCAATAGCAGGTCTAACTATACTTGACTCAGTTCCTGTTAAAGAAGGTTTAGCATAGTCATACATAGTACGTGGAGCAGGATTTTGATTAGCCACAATTGCAGGAGGTTGCTGATTGCCTTGATTTTCAACCATCTCTTCGATTAGGGTTTGAATATCATCTTCTTTCTCATTCTCTGTGTATCTTAAGCTTCGCCTTATTTCTCTTTGGTTTCTACGAACTGTGCGATCGATTTCTTCGTCAAAAATTAATGGTCCCGACGGGTTTCTTCTAGTCATAAACTATGAAAACCTGCCAAGAGAAGGAAAAAGGAAGTTAATTAGTAATAATAATAAAATTAAATTAAATTAAATTGCAAGAAAAATAAATTGCTAAAGTGATAAAAATTAAGTGTTCCTAATATTTTAGTTCCCCGGCAATGGTGCTAAAAACTTGATCGCGAGGTTTCGTGATAGGTTTTAAATATTTATAATTACTCATTCTTGAACTAACTATTATCGTGATGTAGGCAAGTGTACCTATCGAATAGTAGTATAGTTTTAGCAAGACCAGATTGTCGAACCCAAAGGAACTAAAAGTACTAGTAATGACTGTCTTTTTATTATCTAGCTTAAGAATAAAGGGGTTTTTGTTTTAATTAACTAATTATCTAAACTAAGAATGCACAGAGAAAGGAATTGGGGAATTGCTTTTCGATAAATCAATTAACTTGAGACAATACCTAAGGAAAAATCCACCTAGACTTTACTTGTTATTCTGGCTCTGAATCGAACGATTTATTCATTCAACTTGTTCCGTAGAGATCCCTAAGTTATGTTATTATCCCTATTCAAGACTAATAACGTCTAATCCCTAGATTGCATAACCGAGACTTTTCTCTAATTAACACTCTAGGGTTGCATTAACTCGATCTATGGATCCCCTTATTGGGTTTCACCCTAATTCGGCAAAATCTTGTCACCCTATTTCTAGGCACGCAATCAACTCCGCTTAATTATGACAAAATTACTCTTAGACAGGGTCTATTCCTCCTCTGAATAAGAGCATGTCTTGAATCAGTATCCTGGGATATCAAAACAAGAATTAAGAACAAGTTAAATATTTATCATACGATTCATAAAATAATAACAAGGTTCGTCTTAGGTTTCATTCCCCTTAGGTATTTAGGGGTTTTAGTTCATAACTAAATAAGAAAACATCTCAGAAGAATAAAGAATACAAAACATAAACAAAACCCAAAACTCCTGAAGGAAAATTGATCTTCAGTCTTGATGATGAGTCTGGCTTCTGAGATTGATCAATCGGCTTCCTTGGAGTAATTCCTTACCCCTTATTCTCTGTCTCCCTTTTTCTCCTCTTCTAGGGTGTATTTATAGGCTTTGGAATGCCTAGAAGCCCTCAAAAGTGGCCTTTTCTGAATTGGACTTAACTTGGGCTCGGAAGGGACACACCCATGTGACATGCCCGTGTGCGATTACTTCAGGCCGTGTTCGAGCCTGTTAGAATGGCACGGGCATGTGCTATGCCCGTGTGAGTCGTGCTCCAATTCTACCAGATTGACACGGCCGTGTGGTTTGCCCGTGTGAGGAGGTCCAGGCCGTGTTGATTTCGTACTTTGGCCCATTTTCTCCGTTTTTGTCCTGTTTCTCGTTCCTTTTGCTCTCCTATGCTCTCCTAAGTATAAAACATGAAATTAAAGCATTAGGAGGATCGAATTCACCAATTCTAATGAGAAATCATACATAAAATGCATTAAACATGGGGTAAAAATATGTATAATTTACGGTTTATCACCAAACCTTGGCGTAAAAGTGCAAATATGTAAAAGTTTAGGGGTCAAAATGAAAATTTGTAAAAATATGATTTTTAGACGCATATGAATAGTGTGACTAATTAGTAGGCTAAATGTGATATTTTAGATCAAGGAAATCAAGATTTGGGCTTAAATCGGGAAAATACAAGGTTATGGACTAGAATGGTAAATTGCCATTTTTGGATTCGAGGTAAGTTTGTACATAAATAATTTATCGATTCTTTTTTATTTTATTATATTTTTTATCATATGAAATGTAATTGCCTATAGAATGATTATTTGTTTTAAATTGCAAATTGAAAAAGGACTATGAAAAAATTGTAACATGTTGGAAAGTGAGAAATTTCCCGGTTGAGCTTCAGAATAGAAACAATATGAATGATCTATTGTGAGGTCACGTGTGTAGTACTAAGTGCAGGCTATTATGTGTACCGGATAATCGGTCGCATGTGTAGTACTAAGTGCAGGCTACTACATGTATCAGATGGTTAGGTCACGTATGTAGTACTAAGTGCAGGCTACTATGCGTACCAGATAACCTTGTCTACAAGTACGAAAATATGTACAGGCAACTGAGTATCAGTTATTATTCCGAAGAGTTCAACTGGAAAATCGATTAAGTAAAAATACATGTGAACATGATTATATGATGAATAAGTGCAGTTATATGTTTAAGAAAATTTTGAGCAATATGCTCGATATTTGAGTGAACTTCAATAAAACAAAATGGATTAAGTGAAATTATGTAAGAGTGAATTTTAGTAGTAAAACAATGTTGTACAGCAGCAATTATGTGACTTTGAAAATTCACCAAAAATTGTGTAAGTTGAATTAAATTTCAAATAAATTATGGAATTAAATTTTAATTAGTCTATTTTCATATAAAGGAAACAGGGGAGCAAAAGAGTTGTATATTATGTGATATTCTAATTTTTGTGAGACAGTGTCAGAATGAATTCGAGATCCCTTGTTTTGACTTCGAAAAATTGTTAAAACTTGTAGAAAAATAATTTAGGGTTATAATTTATATGATTAGAATCTTTGATGAGTCTACTTTTAATAGAAACAACTGGGAACATTGTTTGAGTCTCGTACTATGAGATAAATAAATTTTACTGAAGAAATGTCGAAGCTATCAAACAGCGAAACAAGGGAGACTTTGAATAATAAAATGTACTTATTGGCTGGACCAAAAAAACCCTGAAAATTTTATGGTAGAAATATATATGAGTTTAGTTTCTTGAAAAATTTACGGATCTTAATTTTGAGTTCCGTAACTCTAGATATAAATGATTTAGTGACTGTGACTCAAGAAAGTAGCTTAACCAGAACATGTGTAAATGTACAATTGGGTTAGTTTTACTATGGAAAGCATGTTGCTAAATTGCTTATTACTATTTCATGCGAGCTTACTAATCGTAAAGCTTACCCCCTCCTTTCCATTTCTTTTAGTGTTGTCAAGTTAGCTCAGGGTTGGAGATCATCGGAGGTAGCATCACACTATCAAGCCAACACCTTGACAGTATAAACACATATGCTAGAATTGTCAAGTGAGTGGCATGTATAGGGACCTAGTTTTATAACATGTGTTATTATAATTTGGCCAAATATATTGGTCTTTAGTGAGCTAATGATTTTGACTTATAAATCTAGCTATTTATGTTATGTTTGATATTGGTGATGTGCATATGCTTGTTTTCCATGCATGGTTGGTAATATGTTATGTGTTGTTATGAATGTTTAAGTCCGTTAACGCCTCAAACCCAGTCCCGACGTTGGATACGGGTGAGGGGTGTTACAGATTAAGCTAACACCGGGATCAATTTGATCAATTGTTGAAGTTTTGATGAGAATCCATTGTTGAGAATTAAATGTTTTAGATGTTAAATTGATAGAATTAAGCTTAGTTTAAGAAAATGACTAAATTGTAAAGCTTACTTGATAGTTTTGCATATTAGGGACCAAATTGAATAAAACGTAAATTTTACGATAGGAATAAGAAATAGGAGGTCCCTAATGAGTAATTGCAAAATCGAATTTCAATCTGAAAATTTAAATTGAAAGTTATGTTAGCCTCTGGTTTAGGGACTAAATTGAATAATATGTTTTATGATTTTATTTAGCTAACGTTTATACAGAACCATCGAGAGGGAAAGGAAAATTGAAAGTGGACGACGAGTAGCTTGGAATTTCGGTTTGTATTTCTATGATTCAAGAACCATTTATTTTCTGCATGTTCATGTCATTTTGCACTAAATGGAGATTGAAGTGAGTTATTGATGACTATTTGGGCTGAATTAGTGTGATTAAGATTGTTTACTGAAACAAGGATTAAATTGAATAGAGTAAAAGTTTCATGATTTGATTTATATTTGAAAATTGGCATGAATTTTAGTTGAAGCATGTTGTGCTATTTGATAAATTAATGATTGATGATAAGTTGATATTGAAAGAATGTGATTTGATAAACATACGTAATGAATTAGAAATTAGTTACCTTATTAGTTGTTCAGATCGAGTCAAATATAGTTGGTATGCCATAAGGTCATCTTATTGATTGAAAACATTGTTTTCAAGAAACCCAAAGTGGTAGATTAATAATAGTGAGTCATCATTGTCAGGCAACTCAGGGTGACAGATTAATCAGAATGAGATAGCCATCGCTATCGGGCAACCCGGGGTGATGGATCTGCATATCTGTATTGATTCTATGCCAGTTTAATAGGGTTAAAAACACATGAATTGATTAAATGGTTAATGATATTAAATGTAATTATTGGAATGTGAAATACAATTGTATGCGAATTAAGTTAAAAACGAGCCTTGAAGGTAAATTGAATATGAATGAGCTTATAGATCTGGAAACTATTAAAATGATAACATAGAATAGAGAATACATGTATGTGTATATGAATACAGTGTGATGAATTTGTACTTGTGAAATGAATGATAAATTTAGTTACTTATGTGATTAATTGAGTTGCAAAATAAATAATGTATAGGTTATATTGCCACGGTAGATTTAACATGGTTATGCAAATGAATTGGTAGTTGTAACAGCCCGTTTTCAATGAGATCAGAATAGTGGTTTTGAGACCACAAATTCGAGTTAGAAAGAAAATTTACTTTCATATTATTGCATAGTCTGTATTATGATAGGAAAGACGTATGAAATTTTTGATAAGAAAATTCCACTGATTTTATGTTTAATTAGGAGGAAAGGACCAAATTGTATAAAGTGCAAAGTTTGAATTCTATTAACTAGAAGAATTAAATAGTTATGGAATTCAAAATTTGAGGTCCTTATATGGTAATTAGACCATTAAGAGAAGTTAGTGGATATTTTTGATGATTTATCCATGGAAATTTAGAAAAAGAAAAGGACTAAATTGGAAAGTTGAAAAATTAAAGATGATAATTAAATTAAAAGACAAAAATATCATATTATTATCATCTTCTTCCCCAAATTTCTATGAAAACCCTAGGAAAGAGAAAGAAAATCAAGCAAGTCTATTTGGGTAAGTAATCTTGTCTCGTTTTTAGTAATTTTTATATTTTCGAGATCGAAATAACCTAATCTAGCTATTTTCGGGATCAATTTGTAAAGTTATCAAAGTATTAAAATTTTTCCATGGATGAATGTACTGAAATTTTGAAATTTATGGTAGAAAATGAAAGATTGTTGATAGATAAACAACTTTTGTAAAGGAATTTTTTATGAAATTATGATTTTAGGGACTAAATTGTAAAGATGTAAAATTCATAGAAAATTTTTGATTTTTGTGAAGTATATGGGTTGTAAATGTTATATGAAAAATTCAACTAGGCTTGTATTAAGGATTAAATTGCATGATTTTCATTTTCCGAGCCTAGGGATGAAATTGGAATTAATGAAAAGTATAGGGGCAAAATGGTACTTTTGCCTAAGATGTGAATTGGATTGATTTGAATGTGAAATGTAATAAATTGATGATTAAATTCATTTATATAGATCCAGAAAGATCAAATAATGAGTTAGATCGAGGAAAAGAAAAAGTTTCGGATTAGAAGATTTTCATATACGAACAATTGATGAGGTAAGTTTGTGTAACTAAATCAGGTATAATTATATGGTTGAATTGAATGTAGTATGTATATGAATTGTGTAATTTGTCATGTACATGAAATGGATTACATATATGACAAAGCTTGATAAATGTTAAGTCCCGTTTGAATAAATGAAATTCGATGGATGCAGGAGTTCCCGAATTGGTTGTACTCCTACATATATTGCAGACACACCATAGCTCTTACGAGCATCCTGTTATTAGCCCTTTCGAGCTTCCTGTTATATGGTTCTTGTGAGCTTCCCGTTATAGCTCTTCGGAGCATCTCGATAGGTTGTGATCCTACATTTGTTGTGGACACATGTTAGCTCTTATGAGCATCCTGAGTATAGGCTTTTTGTGAGCTTCCTGTTAAATTGGCTCTTTGTGAGCTTCCTGATAGTGCTAACTTGAACTTCCCGATGTATGTCTATCTGAAGCTTCCGTTATATGGCTCTTTGTGAGCTTCACGATACGGTTCTTTGTGAACTTCCTAATTATGGCTCTTATGAGCTTCCTGTTATATAGCTCGAATAAGCTTCCCGATATGGCTCTTTGTAAGCTTCCCATGATAAGGCTCGAGAGTGTGCTTCTTGGTTATGTGCTCTAATAAGCACCCTTGTATATGATTTGACGAATCATTGATAAGTAACCTTATGTGTACTACCCGAGTACCCTCGATATTTCAATGATTTAACAGACAAAACTTCTTATATGAGAAAATATAAGAATTAAATGAATTATATCTTTAATATCCCTTAAATACCTGGAAATGGTTGCATGATAAGCTCATCTTTGTTTTCTTGATATTCATGTAATTTCATGACTAACTTGGTTGATGAAAGCATGTGTCTAGGAAATTGGCCACAATATTTTGGATGCATGTTTGTATGCTTACTTTAAATGAATATGAGTGGTAAGTTAAATTCTTGTTATACGAACTTACTAAGCACAATATGCTTTTTCTATTTTACTTCCTCTGTTTTATAATGCTCGGAAGCTCATGAAGTTGAAACTTGGTCGGAGACACATCACACTATCCGTTAGACTTCTCGGTATATAAAATAAGAAAATTTTTGGTATTGGTACAATGGCATGTATAAGCTAAGTAGGCATAATGATAAAATGTTTTGGTTGTAACTAGCCATTGGAATGGCTAGTGTTAATCATATTTTGATGTAGTTATATAAGGCATGCTTGATGTGTGTATTGAAATGGTTGAAGGATGGAAGATACATAAATATGTTAATGGTTGCATGAATGGCTAAAGTATACTCATATGTAGAGGTGAGTATTCGATTGAATCGAGTTGATTCGAGTTAAAAAATTTTGAGTTAGTCAAGCTGACAAATCCTATTTTAGCAACCGAACTTAATTTGAAATTTTTTCAAATCGAGTCGAATTAAGTCAAAAAATTTCGAGTCGAGTTAATTTAACGAATCCTATTATTTATACTCAATATTGTGTTTACATGGATCGATTATTTAACTAGTAAACGAAGTACAATATTATTTAACTACATAAACAATATAGTTTACTAAATAATTATATGTAAAGAACTATTTTAGGCATGCAAAATAACTATATATAACGTTGCAAGATGATCATTGTGGTCATAATTTGAGTCAACTACATAAGCTATTACACCACACGCATAATAATATTTACATTGTGCATAATTATGCATCAAGAACTATCTTATATACAAGATAACAAAATGATATACCAAAAGCATGATACAGGGATAAATGTCACTACTACACAAATTATGATATGATAAAATGATACACCAAAAGTATGATATAGATGGTCATGGTGTGATGCTCCAAGCCTGAAATTCAACAAAATAAATTCAAGCTTCCAACACAGCAAAATCCAAAGTTCAACCGATTGTTTTGACCAAGTAAAGCAAATGCAAGGTTGAAGTTTTCATAAGGATTAACAAAATATCTATTCCAAAAAGTTAAAATCAAACTATTTTCAAGCTTCACCTTCTTCGAACACTGTAGATAGTACCAACAATTCTATAACAAAAATAAAAATGTATTCTTAAATTATGAAAATCTTTACTAGAAAAATTAAAAATAAACATTCAATTTTGTGAGTTGTAGTTAAGTATGTTACCATCCTCATATTCCGATAAGTTTGACAATTCTAATAAATATCAAAAGAGAAAAATGTTAGTTAAATTGTAAGAATATTTACAAAAATAAATAAAATTAGCAATTAACCTTTTGGATTAAAGTTAGTCCCTTCTATATTTTGAAGTTCCTCCACATACTTCTCAAGGTTGATAGGATCTTTTGACCTTCGAAGCCAATCTTGTGTGCAAACCAAAGCCTCAACCATAGAAAGAGCCAAAGAGCTTCTCAAATTATCTAGAACACGCCCACTCATGCTAAAAGCACTTTTAGATGCAATGGTTGAGATAGGAACAGATAACACATCTTGAGCCATTTGCGCAAAAATTGGGAATCTTGGACTATTAACTTTCCACCACAATAACAAATCAAATGAATCTAAATTATTTTCACAACCTTCTCCCAAATATCTATCCTAATCAGATTTACTTTCTAGGCCAACACGTTGCTTTTTCTTCATATATTGTTGCATGACTAAGCCTATATTTGGTTTTACTTGATCTATTTTATTTTCACTTGAACTTGGAGCTCTAGTAGAAAATTACATTCAACTTCAATTTTCATGTGATGATTTCCCTCAACAATTGCAAAATATTCATGAAACAAATAATGCAATTCTCTATTGATCATCCTTATAATGTCATCTGTAATAGTAGGAAAAAGCAAGTTGACTCCAAATGCAAGAAAATCAATTTTGCGACGTGGATCAAAGATAACTACTAAATAAACAAGTTTATGACTTTTGAATCACCCCAATTCTTCTTGTACTTGTCATTAATTTTTGAAGCCATAGACATTATGTCTAAATCCCCACAATGTTTCCACTCATCAAGAAAACAATGCACATTTGTGACTACTTCAAAAAAAAGTATTAGAGGTGACATGTAATGATCCAAATACATTCAATATAAGTTCATGAAAAGGCTCAAGCACTTTCGTAACTCTTCGAACATTTTCCTGATCATCACATGTAGGGACTCCATATCTAGCACTAAGGTCTAGAAAAAAGTTATGATTACCATGAACATAAGCTTCAAACACACATTCATATTTTTCAGCCACATTTAACATCATATAAGTTGAATTCCATCTAGTAGGCTCATCTAGATAGAAATGATCTTTAGTACCTACCATTTCTTCTTCTACCTGATGGTTGAATTTAGATAACCTTAATGGTGATGCTTTAATATATCTCACAGCTCCTCGAACTCGATCCACAAATATAGAAGCGCTCTTAACCATTTCTTGAATAATGAGATTAATAATGTGTGTCGCACATCTCATATGTATATATTTACCATTCGTAACACAAGCTTTTCAATGAACCAACTTCTTTCTCAAATAATCAATAGTAACATTGTTAGAAGATGGGTTATCAACAGTAATTGCAAATACCTTCTCAATCCCCTAATCCTGAAGACATTTCTCAAGGGCTTAAACAATGCTCCTACCTCTATGAGCAGAAATTGGGAAAAATTTTATAATTCTTTTTTGTAACTTCCACTGATCATCTATCCAATGAACTGTGAGAACCATGTAGGATATCCTTTGCAATGATGTCCAAGTGTCTGTTGTCAAACAAATTCTACTTGTCTTTTTATGAAAAGATTGCTTTAATGTATTCTTTATGGAATTAAACAAATCAAGATAACCTTTTCTACTTGTCCTACGAGATGGAAGATGAAACCTTGGGCATGCTATAGAAATAAAGAACTTAAAACCTTCCCCTTCCACAAATTTAAAAGGCAATTCATCCAAAATGATCATATGAACCAATGCATTTCTAATATCATCTTGATTAAACACCCAAGTTGACAAATCTACATTTTCTTGGCTAGATTTTGTAAATGCAAGTTCTGCTTGCTTAAGATCAGAGGTATTACCTAGGGGTTTTCTTGAGCAAGTCTTCAAATGGTTATGTAGATTGGTGGTACAAGCTCAGTTTCCATTGTGTAAGTGACATCGCAATAATTACACTTTGCCCTATTCTCCCCATCATCTATTGAGTATTTGCTGAAATGTTGCCAACAAGGTGCCATTGGTTTGGTCTTTCTTCGAGTATTTCCCTTCTTTGTTATGCGAACAACTTTAGTAGGAGAAGTAGGTGTAGCTTCTTGTAATGCCTTTTTGCTTTGGGACTTTTTGGATGATATTGAGTCATTCATCTACAAAAATAAATATAATCAATTAAAATTACAAAATGGTCAATGGTCATAATCCCATCAAAGTTTTATACTAATAGATATGTTCCACACAAATATCCATAACAATTCAAATTAAAACTTTCAAAATTAACTTAAAACAAAAACAATGGAGTAACTTACTTATAAAATATACTAATTTAACTTATCGAATATATTAACGAAACTTATAATTGAGTAAAGGTAACAAAAGTTTAAAAAAATGAGAATAAAAAGCCAAAATTTTAAAACTCTTATTTTAAAAGTTATCGTTCACATAAATAACAATAAAAAGACATAAAGTTTACAATAAATAATAACACTTCTTTTGGGAGATTGGAGTGAGATTTCCAATCATTTCAACTAATATTTATAATGGATAGAGATTAACAAATTATTTTAGCCTGCAAATCATTCTCATCCACATGTTTAGGAATAGAATTTGAATGAACTAAAATTCGAACACATTTGTCACATATTGTTTAAATAAATGTAATAAACATAACATTATTAGGCATCAACAAGTTAAAGGTATGTAATTTCTAGCTTTGGCCAATACATACTTTGTTACAATATAACAAATTGGATTAAGTTGAAGACCTAAGTGACAAGTTAGCGTAAAGCATTTTTTTTCTTTCATGTTGGCACATTTGATGCACTGTGTCTTCATCTATTTTTCAAACACACTATTTGAAGAATTATGATTCATATGTTGTTTAAGATCAAAAAGTGCATGCCTAACTAATACTTATCAGAAACAAATAATGCAATGGGTCACGTTTATTTTCAACTTTAATAAACGTGAATACAACTCCATCCATGACTTGGTCTTCATCTGAAATGTTGCATTAAAGTAGTTATAGATGTTTCTTTTTGCTTTTGCAAAATTAATTTATTTAAAGAGTTGATTAATTTAATTTGAATTGGTTTTTATAATATATATAATATATATGCATGACTTAAATGAGGCTAAACGGATATATATGCATTAATATATATATGCACATGACTTAAATGAAGCTAAACATAAAACAGTGTAACAGCCCGTTTTTAGTCAAATCGGAACAGTAGTTTTGGAACCACAAATCTGAAGTCAAAATAATTATTTTATTATTATTTTAATGTCTACAGCATAATAATATGTATGTGTGAAATTTTCGTTAAGAAATTTTATTGTTTAAAAGTGTTCAATTCAATAAAAAGGACTAAATCGCGTAAAGTGCAAAAGTGTTGTTCTAATAGTTAAAGGTATTAAATAGCCATGAAATTAAATAGTGGAAGTCCTTAAGTTGTAATTTGACCATTATTAAAGTAAGTGGACAAAGATGGACATGGTTATGTGAAATTAAATGTTATACATTAAGGTTAAAATAGTAAATTATCAAATAACTTAAGTAAAAATAACATAAAATAAATCATCATCTTTTTATTTATTCATCTTCAACCAAAAACTAAATGGGGGGAAGCCATTCTTAAGCATTTAGGGTTCGGTCACTTTGAGGCTAAATTGGTAAGTGATTTTGACTCGGTTTTAGTGATTTTTATGTTTTTGAGATCATTGCAGCTTAGTCTAGCTAGCCCAGGGACTATTTTTGCAAAATTTTTAAAGATTTAGGATGTTTCCATTGATAAATAAGCATGTATTTTGATGTTTAATGGTAGATTATGAATGTTTGATGTTAGTTATACAAGTTTTGTTGAGTGATTTTTAGTGAAAATGCAAATTAGGGATTAGATTGTGAAATGTGAAAACCTTGTGCTTAAAATTTGAAATAAATGAAAAATATGGGCTGCTGGGACCTAATTAAAATTCGGCTAGCATGGATTTGGGTGAAATTGCATGAATTTGCAATTTTATGTAATAAGGACTAAATTGTAAAAGTTGTGAAATACTTGGAGAAAAAGTGTAAAAGTGCTTAAATGAGTGTTTTGGATTAAATTGAAAAAAAATATTATTAAATTAGCTAAATTTTATATTATATAGATCAAGAAAAATGAAGTTCGGATCTAGATCAGGAAAAAACAAAGTACTCGACTAATCGACCTATTTCATTATTTTTGTGAATCGATGTAAGTTTGTATGTAATAAGTTTCATTGTAATTGTATTTTAAATGCTTTGATATTGCATAAACTACGAATACGAGACTATGGACATGTTCAATGATGATTCGAAAAACGTGAAAATCTTGGTTGAACCTTAGGAATATATTAGGATACGAATGACATGTCATTAGGGGTTATGGTGATATTGTGATCCGGGTGCTGGTCCTGTACGTCCTACCGGTGGTTGAGTATACTGGCATATGTTACAGTTACTTGATAGCTTGTGTGAGCAGCATTGTGTAGCAACATCTTAACCCACAACTTGTGTGAGCAGGCCCGTTGATGGCTAGAGAGTGAGCATATATGTGATATGAGATTGAGATAGCATTGGTTATGTATGTGGCACTTTGGTGCGAGTTTCTCTTGTACCCGATAGTATTCCGAATGGGTCAACGGGTAAATAAAAGACATAGTTGAATATGAGATTGATTCAAGATGGTACAAGTATGTACACAAACCGTATAAGCATTAAATTGAAAAAATTTATGAAAGACCCTTATAATCTTATGATTGAATACATGAAAGGTTCGTTAGTTAATATAAGTTACATGTTGATATATTCAATTTATTGAATTGTATATTTATAATTAAATTTAGTTTATTTCATATGAGCTTACTAAGCTATAAAGCTTACTCTGTTTGTTTTACCGTGTTTTGTAGTGATTTCAAAGCTAGATCGAATTCGGGGATCGTCGGAGACTTTGTCACACTATCCTACTATCACATTGGTACTTTTAAACTTCAGTATTATGAGTATTTGGCATGTATAGAGATTTTGGGTCATTTTGGTTAAGTGTTGGTAATGAATTTAGCAATTTGAATTGGCTTGTATATGTTTAAAATTTGGTTTTGTATATAGCCATGAAAGTTGGCTTAACTTGGCTAGTTTGATTGTGTATATATTTGTGCATATGGCTCTTATTATGTTCTCGAATATGGATATGTGATGATAGATGGAATTTGGTATTTAGAAGTACTAAATGATTGAGTAATGAACTCGGCATGTTTATGAAATTAGGTAAAATAATTCATGTTTAGAAAATGACCATATTGATGCTTTGTTTAAAGTGAAATATGGCAGGAATTTGAATGGCATATTATGGTATTTGTGTTTTGTATTGGTTGGTAATGAAATGGTATGGATTATGCTTGGTTGGACTTGATTTAAATGCTCATTTATGTTATGTTTTGGTACAATTGAGTTTGGTGTAGCTGTACACAAATTTAGGTAGCAAATTGGCTTGGTAAATAGTATATATTTGTCTACACGGGCAGAGACACGAGCGTGTGTCTCAGCCTTGTGTGATACACGATCATGTACACTGCCGTCTATCCCCTGGTGTTGAAATTAAAATTAAGACAGTATGCTCCACACGACCTCACACACGGGCGTGTGACTTAGCCGTGTGGCATAAGTCATTATACCCTACAGGTTTGGCACGGCCTGGCACACGTGCGTGAGTAGCCATTTTTAGGGCATACAGGCTAACCAAACGGGCTTGTGTGTTGGCCGTGTGACCCAAGTCAGAGAGTTACACGGGGTCAGACATGGGCTGGGGCACGGCCATGTGCTCCCATTTCGAATGTCCACAGCCGTGTGAGAGACACGGTCGGGCCACATGAGCGTATGTCCCCTATTTTTGAGAAAATTTTCTAAGTGTTTTAAAAGTTTCTAAAGTTATTGGTTTAGTCCTGAACCTCCCCGAATGCATGTTTTAGGCCTCGTAGGCTCGTATTAGGGACAATATGATTGGTTGTGAATGAATTGTATTTGAATTGACTAATTGTATGAGAAATGTATTTAAATGTGTGGTAATGTTTCATAACCTTATTCTAGCATTGAATATGGGTGAGGGGTGTTACAAACAGTATATATATGCATTAATATATACATATAGATGCATGACTTAAATGAAACTAAACCTGCTAATAATGGTTAATTTAATTAACCTAGAACAATGAGAAAGAATAACAGAAACCTGGAAACTTTGATTAGTAAAAACAGACCCTTAAATCATACAAGGCAGGTAGGCGAGGCGATTTTCAAATGAGAATTTGTTAATGTGTGATGAGTTAACTCAATTGGGATTTCCTCTAGCATTGATAATCAAATTCAAAGGTGGAATTTAAATTTTTCTTGCTGTAAGGAGCAAGAAGAAGATTTAAAAAGAGTACAATAATTGTTTTTAGAATGTAAAGGTAAAAATTGAAAACACTCACTCACTCGCATGCACAAAGCCAAAAAAAAATACAATCTCACCTTAAACAACTGATGGTGGTTGTAGCCTTGTATGACAAAACAAGAAATCAAAAAAGAGTAAACAACTAGAAGGGGGGTCATCAGGTGTAGGGAAGGAACTAAAATCTTTGAGTAAATAAGAAAGGAAAAATAGGGAGTGGGAATTTGGAATGACTGAAAAAAAATAAGTTGTAAGGCTGATGAAAAACAATTTTAATTTAAAAATTAAAATTTATCAAAACGATGTAGTTTTGTCATTTCTTATTCGAATTTTCGGATAACTCAAATTGTGTAATTCATATCCGAGTTAAACTGAAAATTTTGATTTTTTTCAGGTTGATTCAAATCACTCGAACTATTTAATTCAAAATTTGAATTTTTTATTGAATTTCTTGAATCGAGTCAAATTTTGCTCACCCCTACTCATATGTTTATATGGTCAATTAGGTAAGATCAAATATTTGGTTTAATGGGATGTTATGACATATATTGAACTTGAAATTGGCTTGAATTGAATGTTCTATTGTGACTTGTAATAGTATAAAAATCGGTTGGATATATTGATTTCAGGTTGGGTGAGAAATAAGGCTTGGAAATGACCTTATTTTGTCTACATGGGCAGAGACACAGGCGTGTGTCTCAACCGTGTGTGACACATAGCCATGCTCACGGGCATGTGGTTTGGCCGTGTGTCCCCTGCATCTTAAAAATTGAGAAACAGAATGCTCAGAATTGGTCACACGGGCAGAGACACTAGCGTGTGTCTTAGCTGTGTGAAACACACAACCCAATACACGGGCATGTGTCTTGGCTGTGTAAATACTGCACCTAATTTTTGAAAATTAAACTGTCCACACGGTTTGGCATATGGGCATGTGGCTGATCGTGTAATCCAAGTCAGAGAGTTACATAGGAAAAAACACAGGTTATGTAACGCCCCTTACCCGCATTCAACACCGAAACAGGGTACGAGGTATTACCAGAACATAACACATACCATTAAATAAAACCGAGACAAAAATATGGCATCCAATTAGATCATGAATCATTATAACATATGCTTTTAAAAATATTAGCCAACTTCAATGGCTTTGTACAAAATAATCAGCCAAATACTGTAACTAATATTTTAAACCTAGGCAATTATGACACGTAACAAAATAACTAAGCCTACTATACATGCCATAATTCAAAATGTTTAGTTCAAATACCAAAAGTATTGACAGTGCGGGCAGATCTTCAATGCTCTCTAACTCCTGTGCTAGCTGGATGACACTATAAGAAAAAAGAGAGAAAAGAAAGTAAACTTATAGCTTAGTAAGTAAGTATATAAATTATAAATAAGGAATCTAATATGTTTACAAAATAACTCAATTATATCTATTTTTAATTTCACTATTTACTCCAATTTGATCAAGCTGTCCCTCCTGTGTCATGTTCACTGAATAAATCATAACTCGAGTTACGAAACTCAAAATTAAAATTTATAAAATTTTCCTGAAACTAGACTCACATTACTTCTTACTTAAATTTTTCTAGAATTTTTGGTCCAGCCAATTAGTACAGTTTATTAGTTAAAGTTTCCCCTATTATACAGCTCGACTAATCTGACCTCTGTTCACTACGAATTGATTTTCTCCCTGTAAAAAAATAAAATATCCATGAAATTTGTTTCATTTAAAACTATACTCAATAAGGAATCTAGGAATATAATCTATATTTCTTAATTATTTTTGTACAAATTTTAATGATTTTTCAAAGTCAGAATAGGGGATCACGTAGTCATTCTGAACAAGTCTCACAAAAATATAAATATCTCAAAATATAAGATTCCTTTACTTGCCTTGTTTATTTTACATGGAAATAGACTCATTGAGCTTTAATTTAATATCTCATTCAGCCTCTAAATAAATTCCTACTATTTTTGGTGATTTTACAAATTCACATCACTGCGACTGTCCAAACAGTTTTATTATCAATTTTGATCTTTCACACTTTGGTTGCATTCATTGCTTATCCTTAACAATTTTTCCAAACTCCAATCACATATCGAGCTTATTACTCATACGTTACAAATGTATATTCTTACACTTATCATTACAAGGTCATACATAATTTCATTTAGTCAATTTTCCCGTTGAACACTTCGGATCGAGTCCCCGATGCTTGATGGTTTTAGCACGTAGTTCCACCCATCACATAGTTTGGCTCTCTTGTACACATGGTGAACATGAACACTTAGTACCACCCATGTGACCTAGCCACTTTATCTTGTAGCTCTCTTGTCTACATGGTGTCCTTCACCTGGAACCACACATGCGACCTAGCTACATTTATCCCGTAGCTCTCTTGTCTACATGGTATACATCCCGTATCACACATGTGACCTAGCTACCACATAGTATCTCGTAGCTCTCTTGTACACATGATGTGCACTTAGCACCATACATGTGACCTAGCTACATACCATCTATATCTTTCGATTCTGAAGGTTCAACCAGGAAGTATTTCACTTTCTAATACTTATTTCCATTCTTCCAATAGTTGATTATGATTCAAAATCAACTACAATATATAAAATATGCAGAAATATAAAAACGTAAATAAAGATAATGTATTATTTACATACAAACTTACATCGGTACAAAATATGGAAATTTTTCAATTTAGTCTACAATCTTTTCCTTCCCCCGTTCAAGGTCAATTCCACGCCTTTCTTGATCTATAACAACACATTTAGCTCATTTAACACTCATACTATCTATTTCAATCCAAAAATCACATTATGGAAAAATTACATTTTTGCCCCCTAACTTTTACAAAATTATGATTTTGTCTCTAGGCTCGGAAATTTAATTTCAGCCCTTATTCTTATGTTTTATGACATGATGAACATTTTTCTCTTCTATGACAACATCAAATTCTCACTCTAACATGTACTTATGAACATTAGGTATTTTTACCGATTATGCCATTTTGCTCGTTTTCGCTAAAAAACGCTTAGAAAAGATCGTTCTCCTAACTTCAAACATTCATATTCTACCATCAAATATCAAAATACATGCATATCATTCATGGGTAAATTTTTAAACATAAACCCTAACTCGAAATAATGGTAGAAATAGGTAGACCGAGCTACGAGGATTTCAAAAATGTAAAGAACATTAAAAACGGGGCTTGAATGCACTTACTATTGAGCTTGAAAGCTTGGAAAAAACCCTAGCTATGGTGAGCATACAAGTTTCAGCCAAGGAAGAAGATGGATGGACAAAATTTTGGCTTATTTTTCCCATTTTATTTCTTTTAATTACCAAATGACAAAAATACCCTTAAGGTCTTTTTTTAAAATTTTGTCCTATTCATGCCCATTTTTGTCCATATAAAGTATAATGGTCTAATTTTCATTTAAGGACCTCTACTTTAAACCCCCATTTCAATCAAGTACTTTATGAACTAGAACACACATTTTTCACCTATTTCAATTTAGTCCTAAACATCAAATTAAACACCCAGTCATAAAATTTTCAACCTCAGATTCGTGGTTTCAAAACCACTATTCTGTTTTGGCCCTAAATCGGGCTGTTACAACTCTCCCCCCTTTAGGGATTTTTGACCCTAAAAATCTTACCGGTAAAGAGGTTTGGGTACTATTTTCTCATGGCTTCCTCCGATTCCCACGTAGCTTATTCTACTCCATGTCTTTGCCATATCACTTTCACTAAAGCTATGCTTTTCTTTCTCAGCTGTTTCACTTCTCGAGCCAAAATCTTAATCGGTTCCTCATCGTAGGTCCAGTCCGATTGAATCTCAATTTTTGTTGGAGAAATCACATGTGAAGGATCAGAACGGTAACGTCGCAACATTGATACATGAAACACGTTATGAATTCTTTATAACTCTGCCGGTAAAGCCAACCGATATGCCACTGGTCCAATCCTTTCAATAATCTTGTACGGCCCAATAAAATGCGGACTCAACTTGCCTTTTCGGCCAAACCTCAGAATCTTCTTCCATGGTGACACCTTTAAGAACACTTTATCACCCACCTGAAATTCAATCTCTTTTCTTTTTAAATCTGCATATGACTTTTGTTGATCTGAAGCTGCTTGAAAGAAATCACGAATTACTTTTACTTTCTCTTCGGTTTCTTTAACTAAATCAACTCTGTGAATCTATTTCTCACTAAGTTCGGTCTAATATAAAGGAGTCTGACACTTGCGACCATACAAGGCTTCGTATGGTGCCATCTGTATACTCGACTAAAAACTATTATTGTAGGAAAATTCAACCAAAAGTAGATATTTCTCCCAACTGCCTTCAAATTCTAAAACACAGCATCTAAGCATATCTTTGAGTACCTGGATTACTCTTTCTGACTGACCATCTGTTTGTTGATGAAACGCGGTACTAAAATTCAATTTCATTCCCAAAGCTTCTTGTAACTTTGTCCAGAATCTCGAGGTAAACCTCGGATCTCTATCTGATATTATAGACATAGGTACCACGTGCAACCTCACAATTTCAGCAATATATAATTCAGCTAATTTATCAAGTGAGTAATCACGTACCAGTATAAAGTGAGCCCACTTTGTTAACCTGTCAACCACTACCCAGACAGCATCCTTCATTTTAGGAGTCGAAGGCAAACCAGTTACAAAATCCATGGTAATCCTATCGCATTTCCACTCAGGTACCATCACCGATTGGAGTAATCCTGAAGGCACTTGATGCTCAGCTTTTATTTGTTGATAGATCAAACACTTGGTTACAAATTCAGAAATGTCCCTTTTCATGCCTGGCCACCAATATAACTTCTTTAAATCATTATACATTTTTGTGCTACCGGGGTGAACTGACAAACAACCACTGTGCGCCTCATGTAATATTTTTTGAATCAATTCATCATTTTTCGGTACACATATCCTATCTCGAAACATCAAGCAGTCATCTAGTTCAACTCGAAAATCTGAGTCGCAACCCGATTCGCACTGAGTTCTCTTGGTTCGTAACTTACTATCGTTCTTTTGAGCATCATAAATTAGCTGGAGAAATAACGGTTTAGCCCTCATCTTTGCCAAGATTGACCCATCATCAGACAATGCTAATCTCGTATTCATGGCTCTCAAAGTAAAAAGAGATTTCCTGCTTAAGGCGTCAGCAACTACTTTCACTTTCCCCAGATGATAATCAATCACTAGCTCATAATCTTTCAATAATTCAAGCCATCTCCGCTGTCGCAGATTCAAATCCTTTTGATTCATCAAATACTTCAAACTTTTGTGATCAGTAAAAATTCGGCATTTTTCACCATACAAATAATGACGCCAGATCTTCAAGGCAAAGACAATAGCGGCCAATTCCAAATCATGTGTAGGATAGTTCTTCTCATGCGGTTTTAACTGTCTCGAGGCATAAGCTACCACTTTACCCTCTTGCATCAGCACGCATCCAAGGCCTGTCAATGATGCATCACTATGAATTACGAACTCCTTCCTTGGCTCGGGCTATACTAAAATCGGTGCTTCAGTCAATCGTGCTTTCAGTTTTTCAAAACTCTGCTAACAATTATCAGTCCATCCAAACTTAACATTCTTTTGCAGCAACTTAGTCATAGGAGAGTCAATCATCGAAAATCCCTCGACAAAACATCTATAATACCTAGCCAAGGCTAAAATGCTTCTAGCCTCAGATACATTCTTTGGCGGTTTCCAATCAACGATCGCGGAAATTTTGTTCGGATCCACCCGAATACCATCACCTGAGACTATATGTCCCAAAAATCTGACTTTACAAAGCCAAAACTCACTTTTTCTAAACTTAGCAAACAGTTTCTTTTCTCTCAAGATCTACAATATGGTTCTCAAGTTTTCGGTGTGCTCAGACTCATCCCGAGAATAGATTAAGATGTCATCTATGAACACTACCACAAACTTATCCAAATATGGTCGAAATATTCGGTTCATCAAGTCCATGAATATAGTTGGAGCATTAGTTAAGCCGAAAGGCATCACAAGGAACTCATAATGTCCATACCTTATCCTAAAGGAGGTTTTCGGCACATCTGACTCCTTAAAACTCAACTGGTAGTAACCGCACCTCAAATCGATCTTTGAAAACACTGTTTCCCTCTTCAACTGATCGAATAAATCGTCAATCCTCGGTAATGGGTACTTGTTCTTTATAGTCACCTTATTGAGCTTACGGTAATCAATGTAAAGCCTCATTGAGCCATCTTTCTTCTTTACGAACAATATAGGAGCACCCCAAGGAGAGAAACTCAGTCTCACAAATCCCTCTTGTAACTGATCCTTCAATTCTTTTAATTCAATCGGAGCCATTCTATATGGAGCAATCGAGATCGGTGCAGTCCTCGGTAACAAATCAATGGCAAACTCTATCTCTCTGTTCAGAGGCAACCCAGTCAATTCCTCTGGAAATACATCTCGAAATTCATAGACTATCGGCACTGATTCAAGCTTCAATTCAGACATCTCAGTATTCATTACATAGGCAAGATAAGCTTCACACCCTTTCCTTATGTATTTCTGTGCAGACATGTGCGAAATCACCATAGGCAATTTATTTGTTTCATTTGTTTCAACCCACAGAATTTTACCATTTTCACATTTTAACTCTAGTGTTTTCTGTTTACAATTTACCTTGGCATCATACAATGTCAACCAATCCATTTCCAAGATAACATCAAACTCATCAAATGGTAACAGCATCAGATTAGCCGAAAAACAGTGACCTTGAATCATTAATGGGAAATTCTTGCAAACCTTATCAACTAGCACATATTGGCCTAAGGGGTTCGACACTTTAATCACAAACTCAGTAAACTCAACAGGCAACTTCTTATTAGATACTAAATTCACACAAATATAGGAATGAGTAGACCCGGGATCAATCAATTCAATAACAATAGTTTCATAGAGAAAAAATGTACCAGTAATCAAATCAGGAGATGATGCATCCTCTCGGGCACGTATGGTATAAGCTCTAGCAGGCGCTCTAGCTTCTGATCTCGCTGTTGAATCTTTCATCACAGTTTTATTGCTAGCTCCACTTCCAGTATTTCTCGATGGTCTACCTCTGTTGGCGGTAGTACTCTGTCTAGCACTCTGAAATTTTTCTTCTTTAACTTTCTCCGGACAGTCTCTGATAAAATGCTCGCGAGAACCACACCTGAAACAAGCTCGCTCATTTCCCCAACACTCACCAAAATGTTGCCTGCCACATTGCTGACATTCGGGTTTTCTAGACCGCACATTACCCACACTTGCCACTAAAGTATCTTGAGCTTTAGACCCCGAATATGCCTTACCACGATCTCTGTGTGAATCCCCAGCTGAACCTGTCATTCGAGGGTTTGTCTCTTTGGACCTCTTTGATTGGGATTGAAATGACTTGCTTATCGGCCTCTTTCTGGCATCTAGGGCCACAATAGTAGCTTTTCTTCTTTCTTTGTTCAATTCTTCAGCTTTAAGAGCTCGGTCAACCAATACTACAAATTCTTGCAGCTCGGTCAAATCTTTTGCACATAACAGCCTTGGTGGACACACATTCCTGGGCATACTTGCTGAGTCTTACAAATTCGCGTTCATACTCTACCACAGACATCTTGCCCTGCTTCAATTCAAGGAACTCCTTCCGTTTTTTATTAATAAATCGCTGACTTATGTATTTCTTTCTGAATTCTTCCTGGAAGAAATCCCAAGTAACCCTTTCTTTTGGCACCACTGCTACCAAAGTCTTCCACCAATGGTAGGCCGAATCTCTCAAAAGTGATACAGCACACTTTAAGCACTCCTCGGGTGTACATGAGAGCTCATCAAATACACGGGTAGAATTTTCAAGCCAAAACTTCGCTTTCTTGGGATCATCATCGATCTTTGCTCTAAACTCTTCGGCCCCTTATTTTTGAATCTTGTCGACCGGAGGTTTGTTCATTCTTACCAAATCTATGCCTTGAGCAACTATAGGAACCGTCTGAGGTATGGGAGGGGGTGGAGGAGGTTGAGCATTTGGGTTTGCTCGAATAAACTCAGTATACCAATTGTTCATCATTTGGAGAAAGGCATCCCGAGCCTCATCTCCCTGTCTCAATGTCTCAGGTCTACTTTCTACAGGCGCAGTCCCTTGTGAGGGAGCCAACGCATTACTAGCAGCATTATCAGCTGCGGTTCCGTCGGGATCCATTACTATATTAAAACAAAACACAGTTTAGAATGATCAGGAATCACCACACTATCACAGTATATTTATGGCATGTATAGCTAGACTTTTACACACACTATATTAGTCCGACAACCGACTAAATCATAGCTCTGATACCACTAAATTAACGCCCCTTACCCGTATTCAACACCGAAACAAGGTACGAGGTATTACCAGAACATAACACATACCATTAAATAAAACCAAGACAAAAATATGGCATCCAATTAGATCATGAATCATTATAATATATGTTTTTAACAATATTAGCCAACTTCAATGGCTTTGTACAAAATAATCGCCAAATACTGTAACCAATATTTTAAACCTAGGCAATTATGACACGTAACAAAATAACTAAGCCTACTATACATGCCATAATTCAAAATGTTTAGTTCAAATACCAAAAGTATTGATAGTGTGGGCAGATCTTCAATGATCTCTAACTCCTGTGCTAGCTGGATGACACTATAAGACAAAAGAGAGAAAAGAAAGTAAGCTTATAGCTTAGTAAGTAAGTATATAAATAATAAATAAGGAATCTAATATGTTTACAAAATAACTCAATTATATCTATTTTTAATTTCACTATTTACTCCAATTTGATCAAGCTGTTCCTCCTGCATCATGTTCACTGAATAAATCATAACTTGAGTTAACAAACTCAAAATTCAAATCCGTAAAATTTTCCTGAAACTAGACTCATATTACTTCTTACTTAAATTTTTCTACAATTTTTGGTCCAGCCAGTTAGTTCAATTTATTAGTTAAAGTTTCCCCTGTTATACAGCTCGACTGATCTGACCTCTGTTCACTACGAATTGATTTTATCCGTGTAAAAAAGTTAAATAGCCATAAAATTTGTTTCATTTAAAACTATACTCAATAAGGAATCTAGGAATATAAACTATATTTCTCAATTTTTTTTGTACAAGTTTTAATGATTTTTCAAAGTCAGAACAGGGGATCACGTAGTCATTCTGAACAAGTCCCACAAAAATATAAATATCTCAAAATATAAGATTCCTTTACTTTCCCTGTTTCTTTTACATGAAAATAGACTCATTAAGCTTTAAATTCATATCTCATTCAGCCTCTAATTAAATTCCTAATATTTTTGGTGATTTTTCAAATTCACGTCACTGTGACTGTCCAAACAGTTTTATTATCAATTTTGATCTTTCACACTTTGGTTGCATTCATTGCTTATCCTTCACAATTTTTCCAACCTCCAATCACATATCGAGCTTATTACTCATACGTTACACATGTATATTCTTACACTTATCATTACAAGGTCATACATAATTTCATTTAGTCAATTTTCCGTTGAACACTTTGGATCGAGTCCCCGATGCTTGGTGGTTTCAGCACGTAGTTCCACCCATCACATAGTTTGGCTTTCTTGTACACATGGTGAACATGAACACTTAGTACCACCCATATGACCTAGCCACTTTATCTCGTAGCTCTCTTGTCTACATGGTGTCCTTCACCTAGAACCACACATGCGACCTAGCTATATTTATCCCGTAGCTCTCTTGTCTACATGGTATACATCCCGTATCACACATGTGACCTAGCTACCACATAGTATCTCGTAGCTCTCTTGTACGCATGATGTGCACTTAGCACCATACATGTGACCTAGCTACATACCATCTATATCTTTCGATTCTGAAGGTTCAACCAGGAAGTATTTCACTTTCTAATACTTATTTCCATTCTTCCAATAGTTGATTATGATTCAAAATCAACTACAATATATAAAATATGCAGAAATATAAAAACGTAAATAAAGATAATGTATTATTTACATACAAACTTACATCGGTACAAAATATGGAAATTTTTCAATTTAGTCTAAAATCTTTTCCTTCCCCCGTTCGAGGTCGATTCCACGCCTTTCTTGATCTATAACAACACATTTAGCTCATTTAACACTCATACTATCTATTTCAATCCAAAAATCACATTATGGAAAAATTACATTTTTGCCCCCTAACTTTTACAAAATTATGATTTTGTCTCTAGGCTCGGAAATTTAATTTCAGCCCTTATTCTTATGTTTTATGACATGATGAACATTTTTCTCTTCTATGACAACATCAAATTCTCACTCTAACATGTACTTATGAACATTAGGTATTTTTACCAATTATGCCGTTTTGCTCGTTTTCGCTAAAAATCGCTTAGAAAAGATCGTTCTCCTAACTTCAAACATTCATATTCTACCATCAAACATCAAAATACATGCATATCATTCATGGGTAAATTTTTAAACATAAACCCTAACTCGAAATAATGGTAGAAATAGGCAGACCGAGCTACAGGATTTCAAAAATGTAAAGAACATTAAAAACGGGGCTTGAATGCACTTACTATTGAGCTTGAAAGCTTGGAAGAAACCCTAGCTATGGTGAACATACAAGTTTCGGCCAAGGAAGAAGATGGATGGACAAAATTTTGGCTTATTTTTCCCATTTTATTTCTTTTAATTACCAAATGACAAAAATACCCTTAAGGCCTTTCTTTAAAATTTTGTCCTATTCATGCCCATTTTTGTCCATATAAAGTATAATGGTCTAATTATCATTTAAGGACCTCTACTTAAAACCGCCATTTCAATCAAGTACTTTATGAACTAGAACACATATTTTTCACCTATTTCAATTTAGTCCTAAACATCAAATTAAAAACCCAGTCATTTTCGAAACCACTGTTCCGTTTTGGCCCTAAATTGGGCTATTACAAGTTAGAACACAACCGTGTGCCTCACATCGAATGCCCACACTATTTGGGACACAGGCGTGTCACTTGGTCGTGTGAGCCACTCGACCTACCCACACGGGCGTATGTCCCCTGTACCTTGAATAAATTTTGAAATTTCTCAAAAAAATTTTAAGCTTCTAATTTAGTCCCGACTTGTTTCAAAAGTTTAAATTAGGCCTCGAAGGTCCATTTAAGGGACAATATGATTAAATATGATTGGTTTTTGATATGAATAGTGATTGACTTGAATTAATTAAATTTGTTCTGTAAACTTCGGTAATGCTTTGTAACCCTGTTTTAGCAATGAATACAGGTTAGGGGTGTTAAATTTATTTGTATCAGAGCTACGATTTAGCTTATCTTAAACTAACGTAGCAAGTACTAGTTTAGCTATACATGTCATTATATAATTTGTGATAGTGTGATATCTCCTGACCATTTTAAACATGTTTTTCATATAGTAATGCCGTCCAACTGAGCTAGAGCTGAATCCAAGGAAGCTAAGATCAATGCTCCAACTTCAATTCAAAGAGCTGCATCTAGTAGAAGTAGAAGGCAGTATCTGAGGGCCGAGGTAAGGAGGCAAAAGAAGTCTTCTTTCAAATGATGAATGAATGGTTTACTGAATATCTAAGAACAAATTCTGTTGTACAACAACCTCCCCTTCCTGTTTCCCAACCGGTTCTTGATATGCCACAAGGTACTAAAATTGTTAGAATTAGTAAGCCTTCGGTAGATAAAATTCAGAAATATGGGATAGAAGAATTTAGGGCTACCGCCGATGATGATCCAGAAAGGGCTGAATTTTGGCTAGAAAATACCACCAGGGTTTTGGATGAACTTTCTTGCACACCTGAAGAATGTTTGAAATGTGTTGTATCTCTATTAAAAGGCTTAGCCTATCAGTGGTGGAATAGTTTGATTTCTGTTGTATCGAGGGAAAATTTTACATGGGAATTTTTCCAAATAGAATTCAAAAAGAAGTATATTAGTCAGAGATTCCTTAATCAGAAAAAGAAAGAATTTTTAGAGCTTAAACAGGGAAATATGATTGTGTCTGAGTATGAACAAGAATTTTTTCGGTTAAGTAAATATGCCAGAGAGTGTATCCCAACCGAAGTTGCTATATGTAAACAATTTGAAGAAGGATTGAATGATGATATCAAGCTATTATTTGGAATTTTGAAATTAAAATAATTTGTTATACTAGTCGACCGAGCACATAAAGCTGAAGAATTAAATAAAGAAAAGAGGCAGGAAAAGATAGAAGCTCAAACTTCAAGTAAAAATTTATGGACAAGTCACAATTATCGGCTTCAAAGAAATCAAAGAAATATCATGATCGTTCTATCACATCTATGGGGTATTCTGGTAAGGACTGAAGTATTCAACACTCAAATTTGAGATCACTGTCTCCATCTGTAACAAGTGTAGGAAGTGTTGGAAGTCTTAAACCAAGATGCAAACATTGTAATAAATTGCATTTTAGTGAATGTCGTATGAGAAGCAGAGCTTGCTTTAGGTGTGGTTTTTTTACCACTATCTCAGAGATTTCCCGGAAAGACCTGAAAAAGATATTATTCAAACTTCAAAGCCAAGCAACCCCACCTCTAAAGGTAGACCACCTCGTCACCCAAGTAACATCAGTGGTAGCTGAGGTGCAAAGAAAGATTCAACTATCAAATCTGAAGTACGAGCACCGGCAAGGACATATGCTATTCGTGCAAGAGAGGATGCCTCTGCACCAGACATCATTACTAGTACATTTTCTCTTCTTAATACTGATAATACTTCTTTGATTGATCCTGATTTAACACATTCATACATATGCACGAATTTAGTGTATGTTAATGCAACAGACCATTTTTAGTCAAATCAGAATAATGGTTTTGAGACCACAAATTTGAGGTCAAATTAATTATTTTATTATTATTTTAATGTCTACAGCATGGTAGTATGATTGTGTGAAAATTTCATTAAGAAATTGTATCATTTGAATGCTCAATTTGATAAAAAGGACTAAATTGCATAAAGTGTAAAAGTAGAATTCTAATAGCTAAAGGTGTTTAATAGCTATAGAAATTTAAAGTGGAGGTCCTTATGTGGTAATTAGCCCATTGATATAGTGGGTGGACATTTATGGACATCAAGTGGATGTTTTAAATGGTTTTATAATAAGGTTAATTAGGTAATTTAGTAATTAAAACTTAAATTAAATAAAACAAAAAAAATTCTTTGATGTTCATCTTCTTTAACCGATTTTTAGGGTAAAAATAGCCATTGGAGAAGCTTAACATTCGGCCAACTATCCTTTGTGCATGTAAGTTTATTTTTGTCCCGTTTTTAATGATTTTTGTGTTTTCGGAGCCCTTGTAACTTAATCTAGCTAGCCCAGGAACTAATTTGTAAAACTGTTAAAGTTTTAGGGTTTTTCCATTAATGAATGTATACGTATTTTGATTTTTGATGATAGAAATTGTATGGTTGTTGTTATATAAACAACATTTGTAAAGTGATTTTTGGTAAAATTGCCAATTAAGGATTAAATTGTGAAATGTGTAAATTTTGTGGTGGAAATGTGAAATAAATGAAAAATATGGGCTGCTATGATAATAAGAGAAATTCGGCTAGCATGGGTAGGGACCTAATTGCATGAATTTGTATTTTTATGAGCTAGGGACTAAATTGTAAAAATGTTGAAAAATTGGGGGCAAAAGTGTAAAGTTGCCATAATAGCCATTTTGGGCTAAATTGAATAGAATGATAATTAAATAAGCTAAAATTGATTACATATAGATAAAGAAAAGTAAAGTTCAAATTGAGATCGGGGGAAAAACAAAGTTTTGGACTAGTCGATCATTTTTGTCGCTTTTGCAATTGAGGTAAGTTTGTTTGTTAATAAGCATTATTATAATTGCGTTTTAAATGCTTTATTATTAAATTCAATTGTGAATACAACCTTACGAAAATATTTGATGAAGATTCGACAATGTGAAATCCCAGTTGAACTTTAGGAATAGATTAGGATACAAATGACATGTCATTAGGGGTTATGTGATTTGGGTGTTGGTTCGTACGTCCTACCAGTAGCTGAGTTATCCGGCATGTGTTACGGATTCTCGTTAGTTTGTGTAAGTAGCGCCGTGTAGCTACATCATGATCGTCAACCTGTTTGAATAGACCCGTTGATAGCTCGAGAGTGAGCATTATATTAGATATGAGATTAAGATAGCTTCGGCTATATATTGGCACTTAGGGTGCAAGATTCCCGAGTATCCGATAGTATTCCAAATGGTTCAATGGGTATATTGATGATATGAAACGGTGAGAAATAGATACGTATCAGTACAGGTATGTACGGAAACTATATGAGCATTGAACTTATGAAAGTTGTGAGTGCATGATACTTATGTGATTGAATATATGTTAACCTTATGATTTAATGATTTTGTAGTATATTATGTTCATACTACTTGATTGATGAATGAATAGTGAGTTTTACTTATTAACTATATGAGCTTACTAAGCTTTATAGCTTACTCTATTTACTTTTCAATGTTTTACAATGTTATCAAAGCTTGCTCAGATTTGGGAGTCATCGGAGATCTCATCACACTATCAAACTTTCGTTTTGGTACTTTTAAACTTATGTATTTGGTTATATGGCATGTATAGTAATTATGGTCATTTTGATATATGTTAGCAATGAATTTAGCCATTTGAGTTGGTTTGTAAATAATGAATGATTTGTTATGTGTATGGCCATGTGATTTAGCTTATTTTGACAAGTTTGGTGATGTATGTATATATGTGAAAAAGGCATTTTGATATGTCATGTGATGCTACCATTTATATACTTGTGGTGAATTGGAATTTGGAGTATCAAATGGTAGAGTTTGAGATTGGTATGTTTTTGGTTTTAGGTAAAGTGATGCATAATTAAAAGTAACTATATTGATGATTTGAGAATGTGAATTTTGGTATGAAATTGAATGGTTCATTGTGATACTTGTGTATCTTGTGATTAATGGTATTGTTTTAGCATGAATTAGGCTTGATTGAGATTGATTGAAATGCCTATTTATGCAATATTGTATGCCATTTGATTTGTGTAGGTGATTGAAATTTTGGGTGAGAAAAATGGCTTGGCATATAGCCTATTTTTGTCTTCACGAGCAGAGACACAGGCGTGTGTCTCATCCGTGTGTAACACACAATCAGGTGACACGGTCGTGTGTCCCCTTGTGTTTAATTAGAAATCAAGTTAGGATGCTCCACACGGCCCAGTACACGGGCGTGTGACTTGGTCGAATGGCATAATTCAGTACGGCCTGGCACACAGGCATGTGAGGCCATTTCGAAGGGCACACGGGCTAGTCACATGGGCATGTGTTTTGGCTATGTGACCCAAGTCATAGAGTTACACAGGGTTGGACACGAGCTAGGACACAACCATGTGATCCCATTTCGAATGTCCACATGGCCTGTGACACGGGCATGTCTTTGGCTATGTGAAACACATGGCCAAGCCACACGGGCATGTGTCCCCTATATTTTGAAAAAAATTTAAGTTTTCTAAAATTTTCCTAAGTTATCGGTTTGGTCCCAAACCACTCCTAATGCATGATTTGGGCTAGGCTTGTATTAGGGACAATGTGAATGATTTTGAATGATGTTTACTTGAAATTTGAAAATGTATGTGAAATATATTGTTATTTATGAAATAAGTCCGGTAATACTCCGTAACCCTATTCTGGCATTGAATACGGGTGATGGATGTTATAGTTAAAAGTTTACCTATTGAGTCCACTAAATTTGTGGTTAGAGTTTCAAATCCCCTGGGCCAATATGTGATGGTGGATAAAGTTTGTAAAAATTGTCCGTTAATGGTAAGGGGTTATTATTTCTCTGTTGATTTAATGTTGTTGCTATTTAATGAATTTGACGTAATTCTGGGTATGGATTAGATAACTCAACATGATGCAGTGGTCAATTGTAAACAGAAGTACATTGTGTTAAAATGTCAGAATGGTGAACTGCTTTGTGTTGAATCTAATAAACTGGACTGGTTATCTAATGTACTCTTAGCTATATTAGCATAGAAATATATCAGAAAAGGGTATGATGCCTATCTTGCATATGTGTTGGACACTAAAGTATCTAAATAGAAGATTAAATCAGTGTCAGTTATTTGTGAATTTCTTGATGTGTTTTTGGAAGAATTACCTAGATTACTGCAAGTCAGAGAGGTGGAATTTTCTATACATCTTGTTCCTAGGACAACACCAACATCTATAGCACCTTATAGAATGGCTCCTACTGAATTAAAAGAGTTGAAAACAAAGTTGCAAGAACTAACTGACAGAGGTTTTGCTCGACCTAGTTCATCACCTTGGGGTGCACCAGTTTTATTTGTTAAAAAGAAAGATGGATCATTGAGGTTATGTATTGATTATAGACAGCTCAACAAAGTTACAATCAAGAATAAGTATCCATTGCCTCGTATTGACGACTTGCTTGATCAATTAAAAGGTGCCACTGTATTTTCAAAGATAGATCCCCGTTTCGATTACTATCAGTTACGAGTGAAAGACTCAGATGTACTGAAGACAGCCTTCAGAACCAGGTATGAACACTATGAATTTCTTGTGATGTTGTTCGGCTTAACTAATGCACCTGCAATATTTATGGATCTGATGAATAGAATTTTTAGACCGTATCTAGACAGATTTGTGGTAGTATTTATTGATGACATTTTGGTAAATTCTCGAAATGAAACTGAACATGCTGACCATCTAAGAATTGTATTACAAACTCTACGTGAGAAACAACTATATGCCAAATTCAGTAAATGTGAGTTCTGTATTCGGGAAGTTGGTTTCCTTAGACATATAGTATCTGTAGAAGGTATCAGGGTGGATCCAAATAAAATTTCAGCTATTATTAATTGGAAGCCACCAAAAAATGTGTCTGAAGTCAGAAGTTTTCTAGGATTAGCTAGATATTTTCAAAGGTTTGTACAAGGGTTTTTTATGATAGCTACTCCGATGACTCGTTTGCTACAAAAAGATGTGAAATTTGAATGGATTGAAAAATGTCAGTAGAGTTTTGATAGATTGAAAGCCTTGTTAACTAAAGCACCCGTGTTAGTTCAACCTGAATCAGGTAAGGAATTTGTAATTTATAGTGACGCATCATTGAATGATTTAGGCTGTGTCTTGATGGAAGAAGGTAAAGTAATAGCCTATGCGTCTAGATAGCTTAAACTACATGAAAAGAATTACCCGATACATGATTTAGAATTGGCAGCCATTGTATTTGCTTTGAAAATTTTGTGACACTATTTGTTTGGTGAAAAATGTCATATATTTACTGATCATAAAAGTTTAAAGCATTTGATGTTGCAAAAGGATTTGAATTTGAGGCAGCGTAGGTGGCTTAAGTTGGTAAAAGATTATAATCTAGTTATTAATTATCATTCGGGAAAAGCCAATGTAGTTGCAGATGCTCTGAGTAGAAAATCCATATTTTCCTTGTGAGCAATGAATATCCTATTGTCTTTGTCTGATGATGGTTCAATCATAGCTAAGTTAAAAGCTAAACCAATGTTTCTACAATAGATCTGCGAAGCTCAGAAAAATGATGATGAGTTACAGGCAAAATGGGTACAATGTGAGTCAATTTCCGATTCAAAATTTCAGATTGGTTCTGATGATTGTCTATTATTCAGAGGCAGGATATGTGTACCAAAGAATTCAGAACTTGTACAAAAGATTTTAAACGAAGCTTATAATAGTATTATGACTGTTCATCTAGGGAGTAATAAAATGTATAATGATTTGAAAAAGATGTATTGGCGGTCGAGAATGAAACGTGACATTTCTGAATTTGTATCTAAGTGTTTGGTATATTAGCAAGTTAAAGCAAAACACCAAGTGGCTTCAGGATTATTACAACCAATGACGATACCAGAAAGGAAATAGGAAAGAGTACCATGGATTTTATCGAGATTACCCTTATCTCTAAAAAAGAAAGATGTCATTTGGGTAATTGTTGACCGTTTAACAAAGTCTGCACACTTTATTCCGGTATGTATGCATTACCCTCTGGATAGATTGGTTGAGTTATATGTTTCTGAAATTTTCAGATTACAAGGTGTACCAATTTCCATTATTTCTGATAAAGACTCATAGTTTACAACCTGATTCTGGAATAAGTTGCAAAAAGCTCTGGGTAGACAATTACATTTCAGTACTGCATGCCATCCTCAAACTGATGGATAATTTGAACGTGTGAGATAGATTTTAGAAGATATGCTTCGATGTTGTATTTTGGATTTTGAAGGTAATTGGGAAAAGTATCTATCTTTAGTTGAATTTGCATACAATAATAGTTATCAGTCTAGCATTAAAATGGCGCCGTATGAGGCTCTGTATGGTTGTAAATGTAGAACACCATTTTACTAGATTAAACTCAGTGAGAAAAAGATACATGGAGTTTACTTAGTCCATTAGACTGAAGAAAAGATAAAGGTGATTCGGGATAGTTTAAAAACAGCCTCTGATCATCAAAAGTCTTATGCTGATCTTAAAAGAAAAGAGATAGAATTTCAAGTCGGAGACAAAGTATTCTTGAAAATATCGCCTTGGAAGAAAGTTCTTCGGTTTAGTCGTAAAGGTAAACTGAGTCCAGGTTCATCGGACCATATGAGATTATTGAAAGAATCGGACCTGTTGCATACCGATTGGCATTACCACCAGAGCTTGAAAAAATTCATAATGTTTTCCATGTGTCCATGTTATGACGATATCGATCAGATCCTTCACATGTTATTTCTCTAACAAAAGTTAAGATTCAGCCTAATATGACTTATAGTGAAAAACCGATCAAAATTTTAGCACGTGAAATAAAAGAGTTAAGAAATAAAAAGGTAGCTTTAGTGAGAGTTCTTTGGCAACGACATGGAATAGAAGAGGCTACCTGGGAACCAGATGAAACAATGAAAAAACAATACCCATGATACGATCTCGTATTCGTTTGATGATTCGAGATGCAAGAGTTCCCGATCGAAAAATTAAGAAGTATCGAATTGAGTTCTTGGTAAGGTTGAAAACGGAAGAAGTTGGGTTAAATAAAATGGGTGCTTGTGGGTAGGGAAATGGATAGGATAGATTTCGACTTAAGGCTGAAGAAGGAACCAATATTATAGGACAATATTAACCCGTTTCTTATAACAACACCTAGGATGGATAGGGCAAAGATAACTTGACCATGACCTGATATCTATAATGAGATAAGAAACGATCGGTATGGGGTGAACGCCACATTTCAAGGAAGTGATAAGTTCAAAGAGAATCAGATTGACGCCACAAGATGTACTTGATAAGCCAATTTGAGTCAAGAAAGAACAAAGAGAGTTGAACACTCACAATAGTTATAAAATTCATCAAAAGTTATTTCTACATGTTTCAAGCCTAGTATTTACAGGTTGTACAAAGACTAGTCGAATAGGCATGTTACAATCAAATAATTGAGCTGAATGTCTATTGAATTGTCCAACAAATCCCTTGAAGACTTCTAGGTGTGGAATACGCCAATAGCTTTGTCATTTGCAATCCCCAAACTGTCAATTCATTTGATTTTGAAGTTGAGCTGAATGTGCAAGGAGCTGATTGGTTAAGAAGGTGTGAACATGAATTGATGCTACTTTGGGAAACCGAATGTGCATCTAGTTCTTTAATATTGCTTGTGGCGCATGAAAAGTCTTCAAATATGAACAGCAAAATTTGGACAATCCTTTTAGTGTGAACATGACAACCATCCGATTAGTCAAGTGTGAAAACACTTGATGCCATAGTCTTTCATGAAGAGTTGCTTGGAAGAATTTAATCAACAGCTCCCATATGCATGAATGTCCTAGTGCATGTTTCTCCATAAATACGATCCATTGAATCTTCAATTATACATGAATGATAAGCAGCCAATGTGAATAGCCTGAAAGACACATTTAAAACTCAGTTAAATGCAATATCAAGACATGGTTTGAACACAATTTAATTTGTAGGAATCTTAGACACACAATTATGATGTCTGAATTAAGACCGAATTAAAACATATATTCATGTTGTGCAAAAAAGGACATAATAAAATACTTAATAAAAGACACATATTAATGATGTTCAGATTATGACATAATTAAAAACTCAAAATATAATAACTAAAATAACTAAAATTGAACTAAAGACTTTATTCCAGCAACCGAAATCAACAATCTGAAAATTAAAGCTTGGCTTGGAACAATTTGCATGGGACGCATGGAGTGCATGCCCCAGCTCGATCAATGAGTCCCGCAATAGCTTCTCCCCAAACTTTATCAATGAGACTCAAAATAGCTTCCTTGAACCTCTTGGCTCGAGCACGAGTGATTGGCCCCATTGGCAGCTCAATTGGATCACTACTTGTTTTGGTTGAGTCTTTGGCTATGATCGTATCAACCTGAACCTCTTTATTGACAAGATTTTCAAGGATGAAAATTTTTTAAGGGGGGGAGTTGTAACAGCCCGTTTTCAGTGAGATTGGAATAGTGGTTTTGGGACCAAAAATCCGAGTTATAAAGAAAATTCATTTTAATATTATTGCATAGTCTGTATTATGATAGGAAAAATGTATGAAAATTTTGATAAGAAAATTTCACTGATTTTATGTTTAATTAGAAGGAAATAATCAAATTGTATAAAGTGCAAAGTTTGAATTCTAGAAGTTAGAAGGATTAAATAGTTATGGAATTCAAAATTTGAGGTCCTTATATGGTAATTAGACCATTAAGAGAACTTAGTGGATATTTTTAAAGATTCATCCATGAAAATTTAGAAAAAGAAAAGGACTAAATTGGAAAGTTGAAAAATTAAAGATGATAATTAAATTAAAATACAAAAATATCATATTATTATCATCTTCTTCCCCAAATTTCTATCGAAACCATAGGAAAGAGAAATAAAATCAAGCAAGTCTAATTGGGTAAGTAAACTTGTCCCCTTTTTAATAATTTTTATATTTTCGAGACCGAAATAACCTGATCTAGCTATTTTGGGGATCAATTTGTAAAGTTATCAAAGTATTAAAATTTTTCCATGGATGAATATGCTGAAATTTTGAGATTTATGGTAGAAAATGAAAGATTATTGATAGATAAACAACTTTTGTAAAGGAAATTTTTATGAAATTATGATTTTAGGGACTAAATTGTAAATATGTAAAACTCATAGAAATTTTTTTATTTTTGTGAAGTATATGGGATGTAAATGTTATATGAAAAATTTAGCTAGGCTTGGATTAAGAATTAAATTGCATGATTTTCATTTTCCGAGCCTAGGGATGAAATTGGAATTAATGAAAAGTATAGGGGCAAAATGGTACTTTTGCCTAAGATGTGAATTGGATTGATTTGAATGTGCAATGTAATAAATTGATGATTAAATTCATTTATATAGATCCAGAAAGATCAAATAATGAGTTAGATCGAGGAAAAGAAAAAGTTTCGGATTAGAAGATTTTCATGTACGAAACAAGTGAAGAGGTAAGTTTGTGTAACTAAATCAGGTATAATTATATGGTTGAATTGAATGTAGTATGTATATGAATCATGTGCATGAAATGGATTACATATATGACAAAGATTAATAAATGTTAAGTCCAGTTTGAATAAATGAAATTCGATGGATACAGGATTTCCCGAATTGCGTTTAGTCCTGCATATGTTGCAGACACACCATAGCTCTTACGAGCATCCTGTTATTAGCCCTATTAGGCTTCCTGTTATATGGTTCTTGCGAGCTTTCCGTTATAGCTCTTCAGAGCATCCTGATAGGTTGTAATCCTACATTTTTTATGGACACACCTTAGCTCTTATGAGCATCCCGAGTATAGGCTCTTCGTGAGCTTCCTGTTAAATTGGCTCTTTATGAGCTTCCTGTAGTGCTCCCTTGAACTTCCCGATGTATGCCTATCCGGAGCTTCCATTATATGGCTCTTTGTGAGCTTCGCGATATGGTTCTTTATGAACTTCCTGATTATGGCTTTTATAAGATTCCTGTTATATAGCCCGGATAAGCTTCCCGATATGGCTCTTTGTGAGCTTCCCGTGATAAGGCTCGAAAGTGTGCTTCCTAGTTATATGCTCTAATGAGCACCCCTGTATATGAATTGACAAATCATTAACAAGTACACCTTATGTGTACTACCCGAGTATCCTCAATATTTCAATGATTTAACGGACAAAACTTCTGATATGAAAAAATATGATAATTAAATGAATTATATCTTGTATATCCCTGAAATACTTGGAAATGGTTGCATGATGAGCTCATCTTTTTTTCTTGATATTCATGTAAATTTCATGACTAACTTGTTTGATGAAAGCATGTGTCTAGGTAATTGGCCACAATGTTTTGGATGCATGTTTGTATGCTTACTTTAAATGAATATGAGTGGTAAGCTAAATTCTTGTTATACGAACTTACTATGCATAATATGCTTACTATATTTTATAGTGCTCGGAAGCTCGTGAAGTTCGAACTTGGTCGGAGACACCTCACACTATCCTTTGGACTTCTCGGTATATAAAACAAGAAAATTTTTGGTATTAGTACAATGGCATGTATAAGCTACGTAGGCATAATGATAAAATGTTTTGGTTGTAACTAGCCATTGGAATGGCTACTGTTAATCATATTTTGATGTAGTTATATAAGGCCTTACCTTGCTTGATGTGTGTATTGAAATGGTTGAAGGATGGAAGATACATAAATATGTTAATGGTTGCATGAATGGGTAAAGTATACTCATATGTTTATATGATCAATTAAGTAAGATCAAATATTTGGTTTAATGGGATGTTATGACATGTATTGAACTTGAAATTGGCTTGAATTGAATTTTCTATTGTGACTTGTAATAGTATAAAAACTGGTTGGATATATTGATTTCAAGTTGCATGAGAAATAAGGCTTGGAAATGGCCTTATTTTGTCCACAGTGGCAGAGACACGGGCATGTGTCTCAGCCGTGTGTGACACACGGCCATACGCACGAGTGTGTGGCTTGGCCGTGTGTCCCCTACATCTTAAAAATTGAGAAATAGAATGCTCAAAATTGGTCACATGGGCAGATACATGGGCGTGTGTCTCAGCCGTGTGAAACACACGACCCAATACACAAGCCTGTGTCTTGGCCGTGTAAATCCTGCACCTAATTTTTGAAAATTAAATTGTCCACACGGCATGGCACACGGGCGTGTGGCTAGCCGTGTGACCCAAGTTAGAGAGTTACACAGGTTAGAACACGACCGTGTGCCTCACATTGAATGCCCACACAGTTTGGGACACGAGCGTGTCACTTGACTGTGTGAGCCACACAGCCTACCCATACGGGCGTGTGTCCCCTGTACCTTAAATAAATTTTGAAATTTCTTGAAAAAAATTTTAAGCTTTTGATTTAGTCCCGACGTGTTTCAAAAGTTTAAATTGGGCCTCGAGGGTCCATTTAAGGGACAATATGATTAAATATGATTGGTTTGTGATATGAATAATGATTGACTTGAATTAATTGTATTTGTTCTGTAAACTCCGGTAATGCTTCGTAACCTTGTTCCAGCAATAGATACGGGTTAGGGGTGTTATAATAATTAAGATTGGTATGAGCATGATTATATGGAATTGTAAGTGGTTGACACAAAATGACATGAGATTGAGTATGATTTGAATGTATACATTTGCATAATTTTATTTTATATTATCTTGAATAATAGATTTACCACTAAGCAATTAGCTTAGTGTATAATTTTGTTTTCTCCGTGCACAGGTAAAGTATATTCCCGATAGGTCGGGTGGTTATCTCAATGTCTAGAAATCGATCATCGACTCAGGAAAGTTTTTATATTTCTATTTTGTTAATGTGTAGCATGCACCTAGTTGTTGGTACTTAGGCCTTAAAACCATGTTTAAGTAAACTTTTAAACTAGAAGTTGATGTATGAAATGGATTATACAAATGCAATTTGTATGTGTTACATAATTGATTTGCATTGTGTAAAATGCTACAAAAGTTTATGACCTTGATGAATTTAGGTAAGATTGCATATGTTTGGAATGATATGCACTAAATGGTTAACTTATATGTGATGGCGCATTAGTAAAATGTTGGATAAGGTATTGAAATGCATGAATTAATTCTATGGAATGACATGTATTGGTTGAATATGAAATGCTAGTGTTTGGTATTTAATTTGAAAAGTTGCAGGTTGATATTCATTTAGAAATTGTAGAAATAATATGTGATGTCGTGACGTTAAACGAATGTCGTTTAAACGAGATCTAGGTTCCAGGCCACGGTGCGACGTCGAACTTGCTTGCCATGATGAGACTGAAAGAATATGTCACATCACGATAAGAAACTTCCTACATCACGCGTCAACTAGAAGTTTTTTCAACATTACACTTTAGTCCTAATTCAACATCTGGTTAGCATTAGAGCTTTCGTAAGCTCGTATAAAACCCAAAAATGATTATATGTTTATCATATGTTCATATTAATTGTATTTACATGTTAATTAGTATTAACTGAATATATTTTTATCGTAGTTGCTTCTGCAATGAATATGGCACCTTGTAGCTTAGACCCAGTGATCGATTTGGTATTGGGTGTCACAATGCACTCATTTCCTTTATTATCAAGCTTCATTCTCATTTGATTAGGAATATGCTATGCATCTGAAAATCTTGAAATGTCCAACACCCGGTTTCATTTCTGATCTCTTCGTGCTTCATTGAGCATCTTGAATTTCACTCTTTGTTAGACACTGGTTTAACAAATAAACAACACATTGAACAATTTTAGCCTAAAAGGTTCTTGGTAGATGCTTACATTTTACCCTTCTTGCCATATGAAGCTTTCCAATAGCTTCAAGATATACTCACCTCCTTTATCAGATATGAGTATCTTTAGATAATGTCCACTCTACTTTTCCACCAAAGCTTTGAACTCTATGAACGCATCAAGTGATTGTGATTTTCTTAAAGAAAATACATCCAAAGTTTTCTACTAAAATCATCAATAAAGGTAAGATAGTACTTGTGTCACCCTAGTGATAGTATATCAAAAGAACATTCTATGTTAGAGTCCACAATCTCTAGTGGTCTTCTAACTCTTCAAGGTTTTCAAACTTCAAAACTATCTATGTTGTTTCCTTTTATTGCAGGCTTCACACATTTGATTAGGAGGATTAATTTCTAGTAATTCATTCATCATCTTTGTTTTCAATAATAGCTTCAAGCCAGAAAATCCAAGATGCCTAAATCGTAAATGCCAGAACCATTAATCATCTTTGATAACAGCAAATAGTCTCTATACACTTTACTTCTCTTAACTTGATGTCAATAACGAACAAACTATTCCATCACATATCAACTTGGGAAATTAATTCTCCATTCTTATTTCTTAGGGTAGACAATCATTCATGTGTACTTTATATCCCCTTTCTAGAAGTTGACCAAGGAAAATGATGTTGATTTTTAAATTTGGTACATAATAAACATCTTTATGTATTTCTTATCTACATTCTTTTGTTTAATTATGACTTTGCCTTTATATTTGACAGCAACATGTGATTCACAGTTACTTGTCCATGAATAGTCTCTTCCAACTCTAAGAATAGCTCTTTTTGGACACAAATGTGATTTATGGTACAATTATCAAGATATCAAATATTTTTCTTGGATTTTTCACTTTCTTTGTAGGTTAAAAATACACTAGATTCCACATTTTTTATTATCTAGTTGGTGCTACATGATTTCCCTTCTCCACTTGAGGAGCATATCTACATTCGTAACTAAAATGACCATATTTATTGCAATTAGAATATTGAACTTAAAATATATTTCCTTGCTAAAATTTGTTTCTACCTCGACCTTAGCCTCTAAATCCTCGTCCACGACTATATATCTAATGCTTTTCATTTGTATAGCCTATACCATATGATTGATTGCATTGTCCACTTCTATTACCACATATATATCCTTCACGGTATCCCCCATGATTACTTCTTCCTTGTCCATCACTGCTACTAGATCTACCTTCACTAACGAATAACTTGCTTTGCAAGACTTACTCCAAATTTCCAGTATCTTCATTTTGCTTTATTTTTTGCTTATGGGCTTGGAGAGAACCCACAAGTTCATTGATAAATATTTGTGACAAACCTTTTGATTTTTTTATGGAGAGAACCACATGATCAAATTTACGTGTCAACTATTGCAAATTCTTTTCCATTATCCTGAAATCATCAAGAATTTCTCCATTTCATTCACCAACTCTTTCACTCAAGTAATGTAGTTATCAACGCTCTCTGAACTTTTCATTTTTAACATCTTAAATTCAAATCTAAGTGATTCTAGACGTACCTTTTTCCTTTTTGACTCCTTAAAGGGATTTTTGCAAAATAACCCATATTTCTTTGATGCTTCCCATCTGAAACTTTTTCAAAGGTTCATTCATTAACTCATTAAAAATTAAAACATAACTCCTTAACCTTTTTTCGATCTTCCTTCAATGTTCTTTTCTCTTCATTTGTTAAATTTGCTTCAACATTTTCTATCTCGACATATCTTTTTTCAACAATATCTAACAATCTTGAGATCCAAAGAAAACCTTCATTTGAATAATCCAATTACCATAGTTTGTCTTCGTTAATTTTGAAAATTGTGATTGAATTATATTCACCATCATGAAGTGAGCACAAATCTAACTTGGGTAACACTCATTAGAAGTGTAGTGGACACTAAAACCAAAATAATTTCAGTACTCAATAAAATAAGTCATTACAACAAAACTAATATATAAACTTTCCTTTGTTTACTAGTTGTTGCTAGTATTGTTCTTTATTCTCAATTCTCGCCCACTTACTCTACCACACACACTTCTATTTTTCACTCTTTTATTATTATTATTATTTTACTTATACACACTCAACACACACTACACTTACATGTTTATATGCTTAATAAGCCGCCTAAAACCCTTTCAACAAATCTAATTTGCTATAGTTTTTATTCACTAATATTATTTATTTATAAATAATGTTTCAATTAAGTTCATGCCACATTTCCTAACTTCATGCCACCTTGTTTTTTCCCATTAATTGTCAACTTAAAACCATCATACTTTTGTCACTTTACAAGCCAACTCATAATCTTATCCCCATGCTTTATCAACTTAAAGTCGGTTTGACTCAACAATAAGATCTTGCTATTGCAAGTTTCATTAAAGCTTTTTACCATTTTCAACCAAGGTTAATGTATGAAGGATGCATTATAACAAAAAAGATTGGATTCTTGGATTTGAAAACACTAGCTCTTTGAAGAGCTTTATCATATTCGCTAGAAAAAGTTCTTAGAACCCTAAAAAGATTGTTTAATAATGATTTTATAATTTTTAAATAATTTTTATTATTGGAAATTTTTTATGATTTTTATAATATTTCTAGAAATTTTATTAATATTCTTTTTATAAATTTTGATTATTTTTTAATTTTTTTGCTTTAAATATTTTTTAAAATTATTTTTAGAATTATTGTTAAGAAAAATATTAAAATTGTCAAGATGATGGTTTAGCTATAGTTTTAGAACAATGATATTTGAACTAGATCGGCTTAGACCAAAAACTAGTCAGGGTACCAATCAGGAGAATAATATTGGACCAATTGAACCAAAAATCGAAACAGATGGTTGAATCAACTAAAAGCCGGTTGAAGCGGTGATTGAACCTTATTTTTACTTTTTATGAACTTTTAATAATTTTTTAATTGAACCAATCGAATTGGTAACCTGATTGGTTCGACTACTAGTTCGGTTCTAAAAATATTGGTTTAGAAGCTAAATTAGCTATTAACTCATAAATTAACATACATCTTTTTAACGGAAGTTATAAGACGAGTGATCAAAATATAATAACTCAATAACTGGAGTGACCATCATGTAACTTTGGAAGTTGAGTGACTGAAACATAATTTTAAATACAATTTAGGGACGGTTGGTATACTTTACCCAAGAAAGTAAAACGACACCCACGTGTGCGGACCATACTTAAAAAGCCGGAAACCCTAATCAAAATGTCACCTTTTATGAATAAGATTTATAAGAGAATGGCCTTTGTTCTAATTTCCTCATTCCGCTCACATCTCTTTCAGGCGCACTTCGGTTCTCTCTGTTTGCAGCATCTATCATAGCTATGGCGACAGCCATTGCAGCCCCTGCCACCGCCTCACTGCAAGACCCAACCAAGTCTCACCCTGACGTCAAGCTCTTCAATCGCTGGAGCTTCGAGGAAGTTCAAGTATTTCTTTTTCTTTTTCCATCTTTTGCCTCTCTATGCATACATTTCTTTTTTCATTCTCTTGGCTTTGTTTTTTCTAGATTATATATGAAATGTTCCGTTTTAGCATGTTCTCTACTTTTTTGGTCTTTTCAAGTCGAGTGGATCTACTAGGACTAGTTAATTGTATACAGGGATTCTGTTTCCATAGAGAATCGTTCATGTTGTTTTTAACTTGATATTATTTGTTAGATCATCTTGTTGTGACTGAACATCTATATTGTTGTTCTCTGATTTGAAGATTTTACTTGTTGTCTTTGATGTTACTGATATTCAGATTGACAATTTATGTTAATCCTAATTGTTTGTCTTCATGTTTGTAAGAAATTGGTTAATTTTAGGTTAGATTATTTGGATAAGATGATCGTGTTAGATTGTCTTTCGAATGCTTAAAGACTCCTGAAGATTCGAAAGAATTAGATTCCTCAACTTGCCGTTCCCTTTGATAACTACAATTGTTAGCCCTGGTCCTTGATGTGAATGATTTATCTATTTTAGGTTTCTGATTTATCTATTTTAGGTTTCTGATATCTCTTTGAGTGACTACATTGGTGTTCAACCTTCCAAGCATGCAACCTATGTGCCACACACTGCTGGGAGGTACTCAGTTAAGCGTTTTAGAAAGGCTCAGTGCCCCATTGTTGAGAGGCTTACAAACTCATTGATGATGCATGGCCGAAACAATGGAAAGAAACTTATGGCAGTCAGGATTGTGAAGCATGCTATGGAAATTATTTATCTCCTGACTGATCAGAACCCAATTCAAGTCATTGTTGATGCCATTATCAACAGGTGGCCTATATGACCTTTAAGAATTTCCTTTTTCAAATGTATCACTAGCTGACTTTAATCTTTAAAGTAGCAGATGATGTTAATTAAAACATCTTCCGATTCTGGGTTATCTTTGTTGGATCAATCTTTGATAATCTTTGTTGATTTTTTGTTGATATAACAGTGGACCTCGTGAAGATGCTACTCGTATTGGTTCTGCTGGTGTTGTGAGGCGTCAAGCTGTTGATATTTCTCCTCTTCGTCGAGTGAATCAGGCCATCTATCTCCTCACCACTGGTGCTCGTGAGTCTGCATTCAGAAACAGTAAAACTATCGCTGAATGTTTAGCTGATGAGCTTATTAACGCAGCAAAGGGATCATCTAACAGGTAAATAACAGCCTTTGAACTCCCATGTTTGAACCTTATTTTGCTTTGAAACTAGAACTGTCCTTATTGCAAATCCCATTTATTTACCACTGCTTGCTTCATCATTCTCACGTTGTTTGTGCAGCTATGCCATCAAGAAGAAGGACGAAATTGAGAGAGTTGCCAAGGCCAATCGTTGAGGAATTGGTAGGAGTTCGCATAAACCATGGCGGTGGACACTTTTGTTTTTTCATTCAGTACTTTATAAGTTACCTATTTTATGTTCCAGACATAATATGAATGTTCCGTTATTTAAGTTGAGATGTTATTGAAGAAAGCATATCCTGTTTTGGTTACATATGCTGTACTTATTTTGCCATCGTTTGAAGCTGTTGATTTCATCTTTGCTGCAAACAAAGAGATGAGAGTGCTTGATGTGGTAGTTTTCACCACATTAAATCGCCCTGCCTGGTGCCAATAATTAGTACTTAAAAAAGAGACAATTAAAGGAAGAAATCAAATTGAGTTTTTCCAATTATTGAGCAGATGAAATTATGTTGTTATGAATTTCTAACCCAGCCAATAGAAACAAAGAAAAAATATTAATTGGAGCAATTGTACAAACTTGTGTTTGAAGTTAAATACAAAGGCCATAACACTATTGAAATCAAGCCTTTCAACCTGCATTAACAATGGAAGAGACTGCAGTTCATCAACGTCAAATTTTATATGTTTTATGAACATAAATCTCTCAATCTACAGATAATGAAAGATGATTTTTTTTTGAACTCTATACTACAAAAGTTGATTTAATAATCCCCGTCCTAATACTGCTGATCTTGTTTGGCTTGTTTCAGTTGGAAGTTCAGTTTTTGATGTATCCTGGTCTTTACCAGAGAGAAAATAGAGGTTTAGTAGTCTTAAAGACCGTCAGCAATGAGAATCCATGCAACACGACTCTCTAAAGCTGATCAGGTATAAATTGACAATCCTGATTTAAGAGTGGGATCCCTCTATTTTAAGAACGAGCAAGTATCCGAATTCAGTTGCAGTTGTACACAGCCATAACCACTCCTCCGCCAGTATTTGATATACAAGACAAAAAGCATAAACTGACTAATCAAAAAGACAGAAAACTCTTTATCGTTTGAGGACAAATTGTTATATGTAAGGAGTTTTCAATCAGAGAGTTTAAATGTGTTATAAGCAAATTCCGGTGGATCTTGGCTTCATACCTCTAAGAGTGTGTCCCTTCTGCCAATCTTCACTGGATTCAGCCTTCAGTCTTTCAAGGGTAATTGATCCTCAGTACTAAAATTTGAGATTGTACACTTCTAAACCTGGAAGTCCATGATGCAGGGATAGATTACTACAGACAAAGGCTGCTCGTTGCATGATTTTGTCATGAATTCTGCCTTGATTCTCCTGAGAGATGGTTAGTCAAAGCTTAATAATGACCTCCGTCTTTATGGAATGATATTGACGATTAGACTTTCTTGTGTTGCACCCTTGGCATCATTTTGAGGTCCACGATTAGGAGGAGCAGAACTAGACCCCACCGATCTCGTTTCGGCATGAACTCTCCTAGCATGCTGCAAATGATTCATCGAGAACAAACATTTTTCATCATTTGATGTGCCAAAAATAATCAACAGTTTCTTTGCAAGAGTGTTTCTTTACACATATGGATAACCAAACAAGGCCATTGTACACACGCACATGCAGAAATGAACTTAGGATCTTTGAAACAAACCTTCCTAGGGAGAGTGCAAGATCGTGCAAAATGGCCTTCCTCTCTGCACCTGTAGCATAAAGCAGGGGATTTTGAGCCCCGAACAACTTTGGGACACTTTGAGCAATCCTAGTAGAATAGCTTACAATAAGGTACACCAAATATGTTTCTAAAACAGGCATAAATTAAACCATAAACGAGTGGAAAGATTGGACTTACAGATCCTAAATGGCCAGACTGGCCGCAATTGTAGCAGGAAACTTCTGTTGGACTTGCATCTGGAAGTTTGACACAGCTGAGATGACCAAAGTCATTGCAAATGTAACAACGAATCTTCTGTTCACAACAGAGTAATCATTGTGATTGTAATTTACACATGCATACTTAATCAGTATTCTTATAAAACTAAACAAGGATGAAGAACAAAAAGAGCATTTGGGTCAATGATAGGTGTATGTTTCTTCCTCCTTTTTAATAAGTCAGATTCAGATTCCCCTTCCCCATCAAAATGGAAACACAATATCAGGATAAATATTTACAAGAAAAAGGGGTGGTTTGTAAAAGCATAACAAACAATGAAGACCTTGAGATCATCAGCTGAATAATCACTTCTACATGAGAACATATCATGTCCAGAATCTCCACATCTCAAACAAACATTATAATTCAAATTGTTTTCTTTTTGTTTCTTTGGACAATCACTGGCTTGGTCAAACGTTCCTCTGCAGACAAAACAATATTGACCCTGCTAAAATATAAAGGTTGAATCTATTAGAAGTCATGTATAGAAACCTCATAAAAATGAACACCATATTCCATAAATGAAAAAGGACATCTTCCAAGGTAGGAAAGGTTGGAGGGTAAAAAACAATAAAAGATAAAAAAAGTATGCTCATAGAGTAATGTAATAATATCAAGAGTGTTGTTTCAGTCACCTAAGATCCTCTATCTCTAAAACCAACAACTAAATTTTCAAGGATGATGTATCAACCCAAAGATCTTATCAAAGAACACTTGGGGTTTAGGGAAAACCATTAAGCAGTTAATACTGTTATAAGCAGTGCTCATGCTTATTATGACAATTTGGGAACTAAGGATTTCGAAATTAAAATTGCACCCAGTTATCAAATTCATCTGTTGTTTGATCAAGTCTATTAAATTCATTATCATTCAGTTGTAACCTATAAGCTCTATACATTATCAATTCTTATAGTCATTTATGATGGCATCAGGTGGTTAAGATGGGAATTGTAAGGTAAATACTACGAAACCTGTGAGCAATGCTTTCCAATATGCCGAAGACACCTGCAGAGAAAGCATGCTTTCACATGCTTTTGCAGCATACAGTTTTCTGCTGCTGGATGATCTTCTCCGCAACTGAGACACCTAGTCCAGCTGCTGTTTGGAGGATCAAAATATCTTGGTTTCTGCTAGAAAAGTAATGCACAACCAAATAACTAATCATCACAAGGAAATATTTCGAAGCTGCATTTTGTTACACTTTCATGAAACCAAATGTTTTGAAGCAGTATTTGTATACAGATACTCAACTCACATGATGGTTTCGCAGCACAGTGCTCTTAGCTGATTTTCCGGGTAATTTTACAGTTTCTACACATTTAGCTTTCAATGAATGCATTTCTTTCATTCCAGCATCAACCTAAAAGATGAGAAACCCCATAAAACATCTTGATAAATATAAAGATCCATGCTTTTAATCATTTTTATTTTTTAACCTGGAGAAGAGATCACTGCATTCATGGTGAAGCAACTATTCGAATACAGAATTTTGTAATATTGTGACCCAATAATCAGGATTTAAAAGCTAATCCACTTACAGTTGCTTCTGCTGCAAAGGTTTTTAGCTCAGTTCTGACCATCTCACCATCTACATTTATTGCACCCTTTGCTGACACTATATCTCCGATGCGTGTTCCAGAGCTAATATTCGAGATCAAACTATCATCCACCGAAGATGAGGAACTCATATCATTGGCCTCCTTAGAGCCTGCTTTATCACCAATTCCCTCTGTTCTACATTTTACTGCTTGTACAACTTCTATCATCTTATTTTCCTTAACATCAATATCAACCTGAAGGCCCACAAATTTACCAAAGTTTTAAACTCACACACACATACAAAAAATTTAATGTTGGTTCAATGCATTCTTTAATTCAACATTCCAATCTGGAAACACACACACACACACACAAAAAAAATTTAATGTTGGTTCAATGCATTCTTTAAAGAGAGAGAGAGAGAGGGAGAGAGAGGGAGAGAGAGGGAGAGAGGGAGAGAGGGAGAGAGGGAGAGGGAGAGGGAGAGGGAGAGGGAGAGGGAGAGGGAGAGGGAGAGGGAGAGGGAGGGAGGGAGGGAGAGAGAGAGAGAGAGAGAGAGAGAGAGAGAGAGAGAGAAAGCTTCTGTGGCACATTATCTGATATTTCAGTGAAATCCCACTTTGATACTTCCACTGTTCTTACACATTGATCTTTGCCAGCCTGCTCTGTGTCAAATGCAGGCTTTCCAGCTTCCAGCTAAATTCATCATATGCATAAAATTGAAAGCCAATAAAAAAAAAACTTGATTTCAAATAAAAAAAGAACTCTAAATTCAACTAGAAGCAAGACAATCTAAATTCCATTTTCACTTCCCATAATTTTCTTTCTTTCATTTTCCTCGGTCTTTTTGGAAAACCCATTTTTTTTAAAGAAAAAGTCAAGGAGGCACAAATCTTTAAGGTTAGGGAGAGAAATAAAATTCGTAAGAAAAACAAAAAGACAAACCCACTTACAGGATTTGGGTGATGAGGATGAAACTGTGAAAGTTTAAGCCAATTGTTCATCCTTTTTCTCTTTCTCCTTCTTTTCTTTCTTTTGACAGTAGCTTCTGTTTCCACCATAGCTCTGGACTTGTGAAAGGCAGTTGGACTGGAAATCATTTCATATTCTTCAGCCTCGGATCTCCATTCACTACTTTGTATTATGTCTGTGCTTCTCCTCCGTTTCTTATTGGTATGGATTTCTCCATGTTGCATTAGTTTAATTGCTTCTCCATAGTTCACTTTCTCACAACTGCAAACAATTAGCTGTCTGATTTAGGTCCTTATATTTATCTTTCATTTCTTTTTACTTTTGTCTCGTGCAGTTTCACTAGCTTACATGATGGGTCTAGTCGGGTTCGGATCCAGCCCACGTTATGAATTTCATTCCTATTGGTTTATCTGTTCATTTTTTTTCCTTTTTATTTTTTTAATTTTTTTGTACACATGGTTTGAGTTTCAACTTAATTCAAATAAGTATAATTATGCATGTTAACTAATATTTTAGGAAAGGTAATACAAAAGTTTTTCTTCCTCTCTAAAATAACCTCTTAGAAGAGTCAATCCCTTAAAGGGTATTTCCTAGATCGTCGGTGTCAATTGGACTCTTTGGTGTTTTCTCGTCTGTTGGTCTCTTTCGTTTCTCTCTTCCCTAACATTGCATTAGTTTTCTACATTTACTCCTCCCCCTTCCCCAATCATCCTCTTCGCAACCATTTTTCTCTGTTGTATTAACTCTTCTCCATCTAATCTTTACTTCTCCTTCTTTAATTATTTTCCAACACTTCCCTCCTTATTATTGCCTCTCACCCCGTCCTTTTATCTCCCCTTGTCCCTTTAATCTAATCATAACTCTATCCCCTATCACAATTGTTCATTTCATCTCCTCCCTTTATTTCTCTACTCTTTTTTTTTCTCACCATTTGGGGTTTCCTAAGCCATCATGACAAAACGATACATAAAACGCTAGAAAACTAGCTCTTTTAGTTCAATTTCTCAACCCTTTTTTTCGGCTTCTCCCCCGCTTTTTCTTCCTTCCTCATTCTTGAATCTTCCTTCAAGTTATATCCCCCTAAAACTTGCATGGATAGATCCCCTACCAAGGACTAGGGGTGTAAATGAATATAATGTTCTATAAATTATTCGTGAATCGTTCATATAAAATTTATTTATGTTCGTTTATTAAGCTAAATAAACAAGTATGAACAAATTTTTTATGTTCATTTAATAAACGAACAAACACAAAAAGAGGTGTGTTCGGTTCGTTTATATTCTCGAACAAACTCATTTAAAAGCTCATTTATTTTTTCGTTTATAAACTCCATTTATTGACTCGTTTATTTATTAATGATATTTTCTTATAAAAATTCCATTAGTATATATTAATAAATTTATCTTGGTTTTTATTTTTTTCATTTATAATATAATTATTGTTAACTATGACTCCTATTTCAATCAAATTTGAGAAATAATCTTCCAATTAAACTCCGTTTATTTGTTTCAACTAAACTCTGATTAGTCTAGATTATTTTTTTATTATTGGACCTATGAATTTAGCCTATAAATAGGCTATTTTACAAACTTAGAAAATACACCCATTAGAGATTAGAACTCATAAAAGATTTAGAGAATTTTGTATTTTCATTTTGAGGGTTCTTTGTTTTCGGGTTTTCGGGGTTTAGTTATTATCTTCATTTTTTGTACTTTTCATTCTTTTGCCATTATAATAACATTATCTTTGCTCGAGGTTTTTTATCCTCTTTGGATGGGTTTTTCCACGTTAAATTTGTATGTTCAAGTTCTCAATTTTTTCCACTATTTTTTACTTGTTGCTTAATTGGTTCAATCCCCAACAAGTGGTATCAGAGTTAGTTCAATTTTTGTATATCAGCCTGTTCAGAGATGGCAGCAATAAGGTTTGAAATTGAGAAGTTCGATGGTGTCACAAATTTCAATATATGGCAAGTTCGGATAATGGCAATTCTAGTTCAAACTGGCTTGAAAAAGGTTGTTGTCGGGAAAAAGCCTGAGAATTTAAATCTAACAAAATGGGAAGAGCTTGATGAAATGGCCTGGTCTGCAATCCAGTTGTGCCTCACGAATATGGTATTGCAGAAGGTATTGATGAAGAAGATCTTATCCGCCTTATGGAAAAGGTTAGAAACTCTTTATGCAACTAAGTCTTTAGCTAACCGTTAAGTATTGAAACGTCTATCTATGTTTCGCATGAACGAAGGTGAGCTTATTAGAGATCACATGTAACACCCCACACCCGTACCCTATGCCGAGACAGAATACGAAGCGTTACTTAACTTGAACACATACATTCACACGGTTCCGGGTCACCATAATTAGGTCAAATTTAAAACTTTTCCGATCTTAATCAAAACTCCATAATAAAGGCCTATGAGGCTTTAAACGTTCATTTAAAACCATTCGGGAATATTTTGGATCCTCCCACGAACTCTGAAAAATATTACTAAATACAGGGGCACACGCCCGTGTGACCATTTCAACATGGTTGTGTTGTTGGCCCATGTCCTCCACCTATGTGGAATTAATTCTAGATTCACACCTACAGGGGTTTTCACACGGTTTGGCACACGCCCATGTCCCTGGCCCGTATCCTTCACACGACCATGACACGCCCGTGTCCTAGCCCGTGTGTAAAAATCTGGACATTCTGTTTTTAACGTCAGCAATCCTTAAGGGCCACATGGCCAAGGCACACGCCCATATGCTAGGGTGTGCCCTTCACACGATTGAGACACACGGCCGTGTCTCTGCCCGTGTGTTTACTACCATGCATACTGGCTTGCATATTTTACGTATAGGGGACACACGGCCGGACAGCACACCTATGGGGCTAGCCATGTGTCATACACGACCTAGACACACGCCCGTGTGCCTACTGTGTGGACAAAATAAGGCTATTTACCAAGCCTCTTTGCCACCCTTACTTACATAACCTGCATAAGATCACTCTATACCAATACAATGGCACATCATATGGCCAAAACAACCACAATAGACAATATTTCAATTGTGCAAATTTACTCATCCATACAAAGTAACATCTTCTACGCAATATCAAAATGAATATGGACCATTATCCATGGCCTTATACAAAATGAAAGGATTCAACCCAAGCCATACATTTGGCTAATTTCTCAAGGACACAAAACAATAAAGTCTAAGCCATATACATGCCATACTAAAAAACAAGAAGTCTAACTATACCTAGTGCTTCGGATGATAGTGTGATCGTAGCCTCCGACGTCCGTTGAATCCTCTAGCTATTTAGGCGTCACTATAAGAAAATGGGAAAAGAGGGGGAGTAAGCATAAAGCTTAGTAAGAAGCATACAAATACATAACAACAACTTTACCATTTAACAACATGCTCTTAATACAAAAGTAGGCGTAAGCATAACTTACTCATCACTATCCAATACCCATCATATACCATATATCGAACTCTCATCTTATATATATATATAATATGTACCTGTATCACTCACAACACAGTTATACTTTTCTCATGATCTTAAACCATAACTCTCACGTTGAACCATTCGGAACACTACCGGATATTCATTAAGCCTCAAACATGGGGTAGGATGCTAATGCCATGTCCCAGACATGGTCTTACACTGGCTCATCTCGTAGCGTGCATGTCTTAGACATGTTTTACACTGGCTTACATCTCGAGGCCGATGCATGTCCCAGATATGTCTTACACTAGCTCTCGTCTCAATGTCGATACCATGTCCCAAACATGGTCTCACACTGTCTCTCATAATGTGGCCGATGCATGTCCTAGACATGTCTTACACTAGCTTACAATAACCCGTATGTCATGGCATGAATATTCGATCTATTTCCTATGGTTCAACAAAGAATTTTACTATCTCAATCGTCATCATACATTCTCATTTCCACAATCAAGTAATTCATGCTAAATCAATTCAACACATATAATGACAATGTAGTTGTGTTATTTGCATACAACTTACCTCGGGTTACAAAATATGGCGACTAGTCGGTCTAATCAATTTGCTTAGCCTTTCCCCGGTCTAAGTTTGGATTTTGAATTTCTTAATCTATAATAACAAAATTCACACATTTAATCATTTTATCGATCTAGGCATTCAATAAATCTATAATTGGGCAAAATGGCCATTTTGCCCCTAGACTTTTTCAAAATAACCATTTTACCCCTAGGTCCGAAATTTGATTTTTGTCAAATTTCCTTATCATCCAAGCCTAACCTACCATTTATCTCTCTTATGACAAACCCAAATTTCCAATATTTCACAATATTACTATCTATTTTACAAACTTTACAAAATGGTCCTATTAGGGTTTTCATAAGAAATCACTTCACAAAAGTTGTTTATTTCACAACCAAGACTCATATTCTTCCATAAAATTTTAGAAAACAACCTATTTTTCTCATGGAAAAACCCTAGACTTTCAACCATTTTTCAAAATAGTCCCCTCATTTGAAAGCTCATGCTTCAAGGGGTCGAAAAATACAAAAATCATCAACAAAAAGTATGTGAATCACTTACTTGCAAGAGGAATAGGTTGCTGAGATTTTTGAAGCTCAAAACCCCCAAAGATGGCTGAAAAAATCAGTGAAGAAGAAATGGGGAAATAGGATGACATCATCTTTCTTTTATTTTATTTCTTTTTTGGTCAAAATAAGTCACCAACTTCACCTAATATTTGACTATTTTGATTTTCCTTGTCTCACGGTCAGCCATCACCTATTTAATGACCTAATTTCACTTTAAAGACCCCCCAATTTATGATACATGGCAAATTTGACACCCTTAGCTATCAATTTAAGACTTTTTTACTTTATGCGAGTTAGTCCTTTTTTTACAATTGGGCTCACAAACGTCAAAATTAATTCACGAAATTTTTCATGCACTAATATAAACATGATATGACTCCAAAATAATAATAAAATAATGTTCCCGACTTCAAATTTGTGGTCTTAGAACCATTATTTCGACTAGCCCCAAAATCAGGCTGTTACATCACATCAGTCAATTTATTACTCTTTTAAATGATTTAAAGAATGTTGATGTTCAGATTGATGATGAAGATCAGGCTGTGCTATTATTGTGCTCTTTACCCTCTTCATACAAGTCTTTCAGGGAAACCCTAATTTATGGCAGAGAATGGCAGAGACAAACTCCCATTCGAAGATTTGAAGGGTCATTAGTTGAGTAGAGACAAACTCGATAATGAGTTTGGTTCGGATAGCAAAGCAGATGAGCAAGCTTCCGTTATGGTAGCATCAAAGAAGCAAGACAAAATGTGTCGCTATTGTAAAAGTTAGGTCACGTCAAAGAAAATTGTTATAAGCTATGAAATAAAAGAGCTACTAAGAGTAACGAGGAAGATGTAGCTGGTGCTAATTTCTTGTTAGTGTCAACGAGCGATAACTCTAAGCTTATGTCCGATTGGATCCTAGATTCGAGATGTTCTTTCCACATGTGTCCCAATAGAGAATGATTCTCCACATACAGTTTGGTTGAAGGTGGAGTTGTGTGCATGGGAAACGATTCATCCAGTAAGGAAATTGGTATTGGTACTGTTAAAATCAAGATACATAATGGGATGATTAGGACACTGTCAGATGTCAGGTATGTACCTGATTTACGAAAGAATCTCATCTTCTTGAGTATTTTAGAATTGAAAGGATGCAGAATCAACATCAAGTTGAGCAACATTAAAGTATCTTGTGGAGCTCTCATTTTGTTAAAAGGTAAAAGAACCAGTAATTATTATATTCTAGAAGGTTCTACAATGACCATTGAAATTGAACATCCCTCATTTGTTACAGAGTCGAAGTCAACTTGTTTGGAGCGGAGGCAACTTGGTCATAGGAGGGAAAAAGTTATGATCATTTCCTTGAAAAGAAGTTCTCTTTTGGATGCAGGTTTTGAAAAAGTTAAGGCATTGTGTTCGTGAAAATCAAACCCGGGTTAGTTTTGATTTGGTAGTGTACAAGTCGAAGGCTAGAAGTCTTCCAGTTTCTAAGCACAAATTCAACTCAGTTAATTCCCCACATAGTTCAAGATAGGCTCGTGGCGGGTTTTGGCAAATATAGCATTGTGGAAATATAAGTCAATGTGGAGATTTGTTAAGTATGACTCCTATTTTAGTCAAATTTGAGAAATAATCTTCCAGTTAAACTCTGTTTTTTATTATTATTCCAATTAAACTTTGATTAGTCTAGATTATTATTTTTATTATTTGACCTATGAATTTAGCCTATAAATAGGTTATTTTACAACCTTAGAAAATATACCCATTAGAGATTAGAACTCATAACACATTTAGAGAATTTTGTGTTTTTGTTTTGAGGGTTTAGTTTTTATCTCCACCTTTTGTACTCTTCATTCTTTTTCCATTATAGTAAAATTATCTTTGCCCGTGATTTTTTAACCTCTTTGGAAGGGTTTTTCCGCGTTAAATTTATGTGTTCAATTTCTCAATTTCTTATGCTATTTGTTACTTGTTGCTTAATCAGGTCGATCCCCAACAATTATTAATATTTATATTTAACTATTTTATATCTAAACAATATGTGTGTGCATATGTATTTATTTATTGTTTGTTTGTTTATTATTTATTAACATTTTTCGTGAACATGTTCATCTAATGTTCGTGAACATGTTCATCTAATGTTCGTGAACATATTCATTTAATGTTCGTGAACATGTTCGATTAAGTTAAATGACCATGTTCTTGAACATTAAACAAACAAACTTGAACACATATAATTTTAAATAAACGAACATGAATAAAAAGTTGAAATTCTTAATGAATACAAACTAAACATGAACAAGTTTGAAAATAAACAAACGAACATGAACAGAGGTTTGTTCATTCAAGCTCGATTAATTTATAGCCCTATTGAGGACCTGATAGTGCATCGTCTAGAACCTCTTCTAAAGATAATTCTAATATGCAACATACTATCTAAGCAGAAATACATCCTCATGCGAATGCCGCTCTCAAAAAGAGGCTTAATCATCTCTTTCAACTAGCAAGAAATTGATGTAAGTAGAGCGCAATTAAGCCACTACCTTATTGGTTGCATGCATGATTATAGATGTTCTGACCATCATCTACTAGAAGAAATCATCAACAGGGTATGGAATATACGAGGCAGAGTGCATGTGGACTCTAACAGTGGGAACTTCTTTTTCCTAAGATTCGACTACATGGCAGACCTACAATAAATCTTTAGACAAGGGTTATATGCCATTGAAGGAGCCCTTCTAATGGTGGCCAAATAGTCCTCTAACACCACTCCCACTGGAGAACTCTTTACTTCCTTGCCAGTTTGGATCCAAATCTGGGGCTTCCCCTTAGAGTACCTTAAATCCTTTGTGCCATCAAACTTGGTTGAATCACTAGAAGAGTCGTGCAAGTTGATGAGCATGATAATACTTTTCGAAACATTTGCTTCCTAAGAGTTAGAGTAGAAATCAACCTCTGGCACCCCCTGATAGATGGATGTACCATCTAGTGAGATGATGGTGTTCAACAATGGGTCTACTTCAGGTATGAACATGTTTGTAAGTATGCATTGTAAACTCTAAAATATATAGATATTTCAGCACTCTTTTATGTACAATTTATGCTAATTCTAAGTAAAGAAATAACACTTTTATACTCAATTTTGTAATACTTTATAATTTCTATGGTAATGTGTTAAGTTTGTGAAATTTATATTAAATGCATGCTATTTTATTATTTTTTAGTGATAATTGGGCTAAGGGAAAGGATAGCAGAATTTTGGATGTATTCTGGTCTTAAACAGGTATAGTTGGAAAATCCAATAGGCAGTCATGTAGGGTTCAAAATGACTTTGTTCTAGATTCAATTACATGGTGGCCCAATATTGTTTAATTGAAGGCCCAAAATCATTTTATTTACCCACTTTTCTAAGAAATAAAATGGCAACACCCACTGCTAAAATTAGCATTCCATACCGACCACTCATCTCTCAAAAATAGAAAATTTGACCCTATTCTCCATAAAATAAAATCAAAAAATTTTCCTATTAAATCAAGCCTTAAAATCGTCCACTTCCCTGCTAAAAATAACAGTCAAAATCACTTCCCTTTTGCCATTCAAAGGCCGACCATACAAAGAGAAAAATAAGTCAACCTCGTTTCTAAAATTAGCAAGTGTCCACCCACTCTTCCTCATATTAAGAAACAACACCAAGGGGGAGGAAATCAAGGATTCCCTTACTAAAAATAGAAAGGGATGTCGGGGGCTAAAAGGCTATAAAAAGATGCTTCATTTCATTCATAAACACATATCAGTTTTCAGAAAACATCCTTTGAGTGTTCTTGTCTTTCTCATAGCTTGCTAAACATTCGTTTGCCACAAATTAAGGCAATTCACTTGCTAAAAATAAGAGCAATCAGAGAGAGATTACTTGAGAGCATTTTGGTGATTTAATATAAAGATAAGGAAGAGAGCCACCATAAGAATCCATAAGGAGTAGTCACAAATAACCCTTTGGAATTCAACTTTTTTCTTTTCTTATTGTGAATTGGTCGTGGATAACCCCCCTCGACTACTCTTCTTCCTTTTCTCTTTATTAGTAATTGATGTTTTCTGTGTTGAAAGACAAGTTTGCATCTCATCTTTATGTTTTCAATTTAATAATGCATGACTTAATTTTGTTTATTTAGAATAAGTTTGAATCATGATTTAAGTTAATAGGTTTTTGTATTTTGAGTATTTTGTGCAAATGATTGTTTCATTATTTAGGTTTAATTCATTTTAAAACTTGTAAATGTATGAGCAACATTTGCAGGTTAACGAATTAAATGTTTAATATGAGAAAAGGTAATGTTTAATAGACAAAAGACCTAAATGGTGCATATCAAGTTGATATCGAAAGATGCTTGTTGTATGCATAAAATGTATAAATGCCCGAAAAGGTGATTCGTAGGTTAGTTTTTGTTGGGACCACCGGTATCCAGTGAATCTCAGCCATGGACCCATGTACGAGGAATAAAATGAGTTGAAATAAGATTGAAGACATACCTTCTTAACTGAAAAACCGATGAAAGGATGTTGTTGATTCGATGTCAATTCCAAGTCACAACAAAAACACTCTAACCTCTATGTAGCCCACTCGATATCAAAACGAATGACAAAAACTCTCCTTAAACTTTTCCAAAAAAAATCTCCCGAACTGACTGCTAGACTTTTTTTCTTATTTTCTTTTAAAATAGACTTTTCCTAATTCAAGATTTTTGGTATCCATATATCGAAAATGGAATAATCCTTAAGAGAACATATGGAAAGCATTAAAAACATTATATTTTTCTAAAAAGAATTATAACTACCATGTTTAAATGTTTGACCAAAATCATAATTATAAATTATTATAATAATTTCGGTAAACTATATTCTGTTAAAATTTTATATGAATCAAATTCATATATTAATTTTAACTATGTTATCTATTTGTGTACAACAAACTTGTACATTTAATTCGTTTAATATTTAACTATAAAATTAAATTAAATTAATAATTAATTTAATTCATATGAAAACTAACCACAATACCAACTGTGTTTGGATTTTATTCGTTTTAACTATAAGGTGTGACCCTGTAGGTTCTTGTAATGTTAGTAGTAATATTATAACATTTCTAATAATACAAGCAATGAGTGACATCTAGCAATGCATCATTGCTACCTAAGTTACAAGAAGTCCTAATTTGACATAACCTTTTTGTGATAAACCTTTCATGTATTGCATCCTTTTGTCCTTTATATCTAGATTGGACACAAGTCATGGAACAGTCACACTTGCATAATCCAATCTCATGTTTCTTGATATCTCGAGTAGGCTACAATAAACAAATAATTATGATATCTTATATCAACTTATTCAAGCATGGCTATGCATTTCTAGTCTCATTCAATCAAGTGGCCTAAGATATTGCTCTCATTATGTAGGATCCTATATTGATCAACTATATCCCACTATATAGATTGTGGCATATCCAATATCTTTCTCTTCAGTACAACCTATTATGGAAGACGTTTGACTGTATCAAAATATATGACTCCTGATTTTAGGATAATGATGATCTCAAGTCTGAGAATCGTATTCATAGTTACCACCATGAGTAATGTTGTGACTATTGCATAATAATCCAAGGAACATACTCATAGCGGGTCAGTCCAATATGTTGTTCTCTAACACATACTCATGTATTGATTTTGACATCCCTATGACAGTGCCAACACCAGCACTTTGTCATTAATCAACTACACATTAGTCTCAATGCATTATTGTTGTTTGAGCCCAAAAAAATACTTGACTAATGACCTTTTAAGAATAATCATATATTTATTAGGACTTCATTACAATTCAATTTATTTATATACACAAAAAAAGAAACTAAAATAATAATGACAATGCCTTATATTAATAAACAAGGTAAAACAAATATGTAATTACAATTATCTCATGATTAGTTTTTGGGCATACTATAACAGTTTTGACATAGACATATGCATAAAAACTTAGGGACATAATACGACTTCGAGAGAAGCCCATACCTTAATTGAAATTTGGTTTACTGAATTTTAATATTGCTACGATCCTTTATGATATTCCTTTTATGATTGCCAATGAACTCTTGTTAAGTTAAAAATTTATTCTAGTTTATTCATGTTGTGTTTTATTAAATCTTGTGTTTAATCTTTCTGTTGTGATTATTTTCTTCAAGGTATGTTGTTTTATTTTGTGAATATTTGAAATCTAACTACATCCTTAACATTATTTTCGACTTCATAGACAATATTTTTCTTTACTTATTTTCTTCCAAATTGTTTATAGTTAACTTTGCAAATAATTTGCACAACTGTCCTTGTGGAGGTGATAACTTTACTTACTACTTATTACTTGTACGACCGTGCACACTTGCATGTAATCACACGATACATGCGTCAATTGTGGAATGATTGGGCACATGTGCAACAATTGCCTAAGTGGCTTACAAGATGTCGAGTACATGTTAAATGAGTAGATGGATGAAATCCGAGAGATTTAGGCTATGAAATTGAAGTAGATGCAAACCAAATTCGTTTTAGAGGTTGAATCAGAGTTTCTAGGGCCAAAGGTACAAAAAAATCTACGTGGACCTCGATGCACCAGCTAAGATACCAACTTTTTCTATTTGTTTCCCAAAAGAAGTAGATTTCACTTCGGTTCAAGTTGGGCACCTCTTCAAGAAATGGAGAAATATTTTGATCCCTCTCGATGATTTAACCCCCTCTAAAAGTGTAATAACTGTTGTTGGTGGTGACCTCCCCTTTGTCCCACCTTCCTAACCTGTTTTTGACAATTAGACCCTAGCCATTATCCTACGCCCAAGTAATCTTCTTCCAAACCCTTTTACAATTCCTATTTTAGATTTTGGTACCTACGCACCAGATGTTGAAGTTTATAACTCCATTCAAGCTTAATTCCCAACCCCATTCGCCAAAGCCAGAGACCAACTACAACAATGGTAGATTAACAGACAGTTTGAGAAAATAGAATGACTCATTGTTGAGATATCCACTCGTTTTCTTCTGACTATCACCAGACGTAAAAACGTCTAGACTAAAAATACTGAAGCAAAAAGATAATAAATTTTAACCAATGGTGTCTGCAAGTATACGAGTCAAAATTAATTCTCTACACTAATAAGTTTAAACAATACCAACTTAAAACTATATTATGAAAAATCAAATTAACATCAATTAATCAAATTAACCTATAAATTATTTAAACTAAAAATCAACTAATTACCAACTGAAAGGCAAGAGATCAACTCACTTCAATGATCCTAATTAACTTCAATGATCCTAATTAACTTCAAAATTTGGGTTTTATCAAGTTAGCTATTAATTAGCCAGTTATTACCTCTTGGCCTCTAACTAATTAACTAATCGACCAATACACATGTAACACCCCTATAACCCGTATCCTATCGCCGAAGTGGGTTATGAAGAGTTACCAAACCAAAACACTACATTTGTATATTCACATTCACATAAGTTCATTAGCAATTATAAGCATAGCCAAACAAAATCAACGATCGAAATTCAGACTTATACTGACATTCAAAAGTTACCATATTCACATGGCTTGTATACAACAACATCTTCAAAATATCATCCACATAAGTCTAGTCTATTCATGCCATACAAATTCCAAAACATAATAGTACCAAAACGATAGATAGTGTGACGAGTTGCTGACGATCCTCGAGCAAGTGGCTGGAGTCAACGATCTAAAAACAGAGAAACATAACAAACGGAGTAAGCTTCCATAAGCTTAGTAAGTTTTAAACAATGCAAACAATTAAATTCAATTATAAATCGATCAATCAAATTCTCAAGTGACATTTCTTAGGAATATTTCCATTTGGCCGAATATATATATACAAACATTTAATGTATATTTAGCATATTAACTTCAGTTGAATCTGAATTCATATAACATAAGTAAATCAAATATTTTCACATAACTTCACATTTTGGCCGAATGTATCAGGATCATATACATATAGTCTTAATACTTATTCACATATACATCATATTACATACTTGGGATTCAATCCCCAATCAAGCTCATATAAGTACAAGATACATACCTGGCCAACTTAAGGTATTATACGATTTCAATTGTCGTTTTATCACGAAGTCTCAAAATTTTAGATTTATATCAAATCACCAGTAATTAGCCTGCTAGGTTTAAAACCCGAATTCATCACCGGCACGAAGCCTGCTAGACTTTAAGTCTAAACTCATTCACCAACATTACGCCTGCTAGGCTCGAAGCCCGATATTAACTCACCGGCATTATAGCCTGCTAGGCTCGGAGGCCTGGATAGTACCGTACGATAATCAAATCAACAAGATTCATATAACATAATCATATCAATTAGGTGCTAGCATCATGTGAACATATATAATTATATATCTCAAACACTTTTCTTTCATCTCATTTTCACACTTAGCATTCGATAGCTTATGCATAACATTTTGCTCACATTCATTTCAAACTTATCATTCGATTATAAAAGCACATTGCATATTTATCAACATGTTATACTTGCCATTAGGCCATATAAGCATGATACAATACACCATCATTTCATCTTTAACCTTCAGCTAAATCCATACCTTACAAGGAATACCTAATTCACATAATATATCAAATTATAATCAATTGTTATTTACGTTTGATTACTTAAACTTACATCGGATGTTGTCGAACGATTACAACGGCTATTCGATTACTTTCTCCTTTCCCCTATCCAACTTTGGTCCTCTAAGCTCTTGAGCTAAATCAAACAAATTTACTTCTCAATGAAACACATACATACGACAACCATATACATTTCAAAAACCAATTCATTCGTATCATTTGTCCACTTAAGTCTATCACCATTTCATTTTCAAATTTATGTACTTTGTAAGTCACATTCGAACACATTCAGTACTATGCATCTTTTCAAATATTTCTTTTAACATTATACTCAACTTATAACCTTCTTCTAATTAAAAACATTCAACACCAACTAGTCATGCTTACATGCCATAGCCGAATATCATTTTAGACATTTGAGAAATCATTTCTCAACTCAACTTATAATTGTGCATATCTCATTCAAAACATCCACACCAATTTATTATACAATTAACCATAGCCGAATACTAAATAAAATAGATATTTGTTCACATTTCCATAACACATATTTATCAACTAGTCCATATATTAACTTTTAGCATATTTGGTCATTAGAGCGACCTATTTAACTTTGAAGCATTCATTTCTAATTTTAATTAAACAATGCCGAATGCCATTAACTACTAATGCCACGCACACATATGCATAAAATTCATCCATACATAACCTATAGCTTATTCGGCCATTCATCACTCAAACCTATCAAAGCTTCATATCAAACTTCCTTGGCCGAATATACATATAAGCACATAATGCACATATATGCTCATTTGTCTAGCTCAACTTCACCTATCTACCATTACTCATAAAAAGAACATGAAACAACCATTTCCTTCAATTCAATTCATGATCGAATGCTCACAACACAATAATTTTCAAAATTTAAACATGGGTTAACTAAGCAATGCTTTGACCATGCTAATTTCGCAAGAATATCAAGAAAATACATGGAACATACCTTTGAATCATGCTAAGTAAATGATCGAATGTGCTTGAGCTTTTTCCTCTCTTTTTCTCTTAATTTCGGCTATGAAGAACAAAGATGAACAAGTTTTGTCCTTTTCCTCATTTTGTTATTTTATTTATCTTTATTTTATAATATAAAGCCATTAAGTATTTTAATGCTAATTTAAAATGCATATATTGTTTATCATCATCATTATGGTTGGCCACTACAAATTAAAGTGGGAAATTTGACATGCAAATCCACCTATTTTAAACCATAAAATATTTGGCCACTACAAATTAACCTATCATATTTTCAAAATTTCTCACATAAGTCCTATTTAATAATTTCGCATTCAAATGACAAAATGAAAGCATGAAATTTTCACACATGCACCTTCACATATAATAAGCATAGAATATAACATTTAATTATTTTTTTGTGACTCGGTTTTGTGGTCCCGAAACCACTTTCCGACTAGGGTCAAATTAGGGCTGTCACAACACACTTACCTCTTGACCTTACTTTCTTGACCAAGATAAATTATGATTTACTCGGTAAACTTATCTTTCGATCTTGTTCATCCTAAATCTGAGTCATGTAAATTTTAACTATCTTCAAAAGGTCTCTACTGAGTCTAAGGACTTCAACATTTTGCAACCCTGAGGGCGAGGATTGGGAAAATTTCTAGAGGGAACGGAAGCAATCAATTGACTTTTTCATTCCCACCGAACCTAAAGTAAAGGATGAGGAAGATGACTTAAAAGGCTTAATAGGCATGGGGCAAGCACTTAGAGAGTGCCTCCAAATAGAAGAAGTCCTCATCGAACCTACTGACTAGCTCGTTAAGGAAGGGAACAAAAAATTTTGTTCTGTTTTTCTTTGTACTTAATCTTTCTATTTCTTTTGTAATATCCTCCTTATCTTTCATCAATGGATTTATCATTTTCCTTCTCAATTATCTTCTTTACCCCAGTATCAACAATATAACAAAGTACCTGTCATACACAAAAGTGTTTACTACTTAAGGGACTAAGTCAGATCCAGCGTATTATGCATACAGGGCTGACTCTCACTTAACTTTCAGAGGGTCGACTAAACCAAAAGCTTTGATACCAATTAAACTACAACACCTCTACCCGACCCGAAACATCGATCTAGATATTAGATGTCACAACACATAAACACTTAGGAAAAACTTTACAACTGGTATTTAGCCATTTTAAAACATACTTCTTATTATTTTATTAACTATCTTCAGAACAAAAGATTAAATAAAGGAAATATTTAAGAATACAACAGAATTTCAAAAGCAGCATAAGACTTTACAACTTAAAACTTTTCTAAGGACAAACTCTTCATTACGTAGTGTACTAAGCGCCATGCTCCTATGATACCCTCTGTATGCATAATGACACAACTCGAATTGCTACCCTGGCATAATCTTGGCTTGGTCCCTCCTAGTGTACTCACTCTTAAAGTGAAACCTGAAACATAAACAAACACTTATAAGTTCAAACGAACTTAGTAAGCCTTATCCCATATTACCTAACATTTGTTATTTAATTCATCATCTTGAAGATTTTGGGTTTCCTTTTTGTCTTTGATAGATACTTCCTCAATTTGGGCATACATATATGTCAACTTCCATACTCAACCATCCTATACATAGTTCACTCATTGGGCTTCCAAACTTCAACACTCAATATAGATCTCGTTCTTTTTTGGACAACGAATACACTTTTTAAAAGAATATCCATACAGAACCTATCTTCAACGAATTCTCATACTGAATTGATAGTTATCGATTATCTGTAAGATCACGTCCTAAATCAACTTAGATCAAAACTTATTATGGTGGGTGAAATCTTCTAAGTCTTCTCGTGGAATCCTAAACAACCATGTTAAATATTATGAAAATGCTCCGATTTTACGAAAAACTTGTACTTAAGATAACCTTTTTATATACAACATGAAACACTAAGATTTGATGGATACCAGATAATTCATATTACTTTCTTACATATTATATAAAAATTTAGATCTAACAAACTCTTAGAATACTCATAATTATGAATACACCAAATTATTTGTATTGACAGAGTACTATGGTGGATTCACCATTTAGAAACACTGTTGAAAACTCTTTCAGGAAATTCATTTAAGTCATATCCAATTTCATCACAAGGCTATCCAAACAAAAATGTTTTCAAACTTATCCAAACCTCTATCACAAATTTATCTAGTGAAGAAGTTTCCAAACTTACCCGGATTTCACCACAAAGGCAATTATCCAAATATTGCCTCAAGGGCATTACAGAACACGCCACATAGTCATCATATAATATGCCACAAAGAATTTATAGAACATGCCATAAAAGCTTTACAGAATATGCCACACAGACTTTAACGAACAAGTCACAAAGGCTTTACAGAACATTACGTGTTTACTATCCCAACGGACTATCTCAGAGGTTGCCATGGGTTTCTCCCACATGGTCTTGTACATATTTTCATGTTGCGCTTTGCTAATCCAGTTTACATCTTACCGATGGCATCGCCATAAGCATTTTTATTTTCATATGATGCCATGGGTCTCTACCACATGTTCTTACACATATTTTCAGATCATGATCTTCTAGTTCGGTTAGAAATGTACCTACCCTACCGGAGGTATCACAAGTGGTTATGTTACTTATTTACCAAAGAAAACACTTATCTAGATTCATTAACATACTCCTGATGAATTTATGCTCTTCCATACCTGATTTCACATGCGTATTTACCACACATCATTTTAGTCATTTAACAATGCATATGCCTCATTTGTCATAATGCAATAACCTTACGATACTTCATACACACATACATTCATCAACTATTAGAGTAGACATCAACATATGAACAACCATGCATAAATTAACATCCATGAGCCAGGTTAAAGACTCACCTAAAACTCACTTTTAGTGTAGCTCGGAGTTCCAAATCTGATCATCCTTCTCGAACCAGCAGCAACATATGCTTAAAAGAACATGGGATTGCCATTAAAACCCTATTTAGAGATAATTTACAACTATATCAATTACATACAACCCCCATGCAGGGCCTTCTATCCACTTCCTACTATATTTATGCTTCTTAACATCCTTAATCTTTCATAATCATAACATGAAAAGTATCAAACTTACTAGGAGGTTGAAACATCCACTGATTACCTTAAAAACCTTAGCTTCCAATTTAATAAAGAGGAACAGAATATTTTAAGTTTAAGAAGAAGAACCACAGTGTGGAACAAAAAGAAGAAAAAACATCTGGATGTTCCATTCATACCATATATATATATACTCAGTTCCCCTTAATGGATCTTAACAAATGTCGATTGTATACAGAAATTATCCTTTAAATGCCTTACAAAATTTGGGAAAAAAATATAAAAGAGAATCTGATGTAGATGTTGTTTGACCAGTCTATCCATTCAATTGACTCCTAGCCAATCATGTTACAGAACCCACCTTGCACAACATTAGAGCAAATTGGGCATACTATACCTTTGGCGATAACTCTCATAAGGCTTACTCTTAAAAATAATTGAGTCTTCTACAGTTTGCTCATACACATGATTGGTTCTCAATATACAAAACTCTGGGTGTATCCATTCATAGGTGCACACTCTCATGGGTGCACTATTTCTTTTCTAAGAAACATTCCGAGATGAAATCCTTAAATTCTACACAACGGATACATTATGCGCTAGAATTTAACTTGCCAAATTTTAAAAACTGGTAAACTATACTACAATAACACGCTGAAACAAGTAACCTTCACTTCTATTTGCCTTCTTCTCAGGTTTGCCAAATTTAGGGTGTGACGTGATTTCCATACCTAAATAATGGTTGATAAGTCACCATCATATGATTATTTTGGGTTATATCTTACTTACATTTGCTTAGTTTCTTGAGTATTGTTATATATTTTAGATTCATTTTAGTTGATTTGATTTTTTATGTTTGTATTGTAAATATTGTATATTTTTTTTATCTTTCTCTACTAAGTAAATAGATTTGAAGATTTTTACACTACAAAGACTTTCTATGCTACAAGGTTTTTAGTGCAAAGTACTTCATAATTGTAATTTTTTAGGCCAAAATGGTATATAAACCTTCATATGCTTGTTTTAGTATTTCATAGGCTATGAAAGCTCTATTGTCACGGGGGTAGAATTTTTGTCCCATAATCTATGTAACCTTAAGTGATTTTTTCGCTTCAATTATGCCCAAGTTAGCTCAACTCTCACAAAAAAAAGAGAGGATTCTCATAGAATTCCTCTAAGGCACCAAAATATAGCGGAAGCAATCTCAAAGACAAAAAAAAGCTCAAAAGAGCAGAATAGCCACAAAAAAAGTAATGCACATAAGGTGTTTGGGTAAATGCTCTCAATATATTCTTTCACTCAAAGAATAATAGATACAATGAATGATTACAACTGAGGGAAGGCTCTCTATTTATAGTTAAGCTCCCCTAAAATCAACAGTATAGATTGAGTTACATCAACGGACGAGATCGAAGAATATATACAATTAAAGAATTTACAAAATCTCCTAAATTAAAAAATAAAATCTTATCAAATTACATATATTCTAAGATTATTTTTCCTATTTACCAAGGTAGCCCTAATTTTCCATAATTGCCCCACTAGGCCACCAAAGGCTTCAAGTGGATGGGATTCGTCACTTGTTCTTCGAATCAGATCAGTTCAAGTAGGTTAAATGAACCTAATTTAATATAAAGACCTCCATGGAGCATTCATTGTGCAATGGTCATGGACTTTGAGCTGTGGCCCGTGACACTATCACCAAGTTATTTTTGGAAACTGGGTAATGAAGATCAAATTTGACTTTTTATGGACAGATGGGTTCCTCGAATCTAGTCGAGTTCTGAAGTTCCTATAAATCATTAGATGGTTTTGGATGTGAGAGTCAAATATTTGATTAATAACAACTCTTTTTATTGATTTTTTTTAAATTATGATAAATATAAAATTATTTTAAAAAGCCACACCCATAATCAATGTATATTAATAATTTTTAAAATTTTACTAGAATATTTTAGGATTTTTTTTATTTTTCTTTAAATACAAATTTAAATGATATGTCATGTAAATATTTTATCCACATGACATGTCACATGTTAACTCCTCATTTGTTTTCTTTACCATAACCTTGTCCATTAATAGTCAAACTGATCAACAACTAATTATGTTAACAAAAAAGTTTAATTATTTTTAATTGATAAAAACGAAATTATATGAATTATTTTATGAGAACTTAAGGGAGTAAATTTATTAGGATCATCCTAAAAATCATAGTTTTAAAGCATCAATAAAATTTCACCATATCATCAAATTCTAAAGATAACAATGTAATATTATATATTCATCTATATTTACCATCTTCTCCAACTTAATAAAACTTAATTAAATTACTTAAAATAATTAATTTTTAAATTATAAACAAACATCTTTACTTCTTCCACAATTTTAATCATTTTGTTTTGATAGCTCGGAAGGATCATGTAACAGCCCGTTTTAGAGTCAAATTGGAACAGTAGTTTCGGGACCACAAATCTGAAGTATAAATATTTTTTTTTTGTTTCTTTAAGGTCTACAGTATGATTGAATGATTGTGTGAAAATTTCATTTAGTAATGTTATCGATAGGGTGTTCAATTTTACTAATAGGACTAAATTGCAATATGTGCAAAATGTGTGTTCTAGAAGCTAGAGGTGTCTAATTACTATGAAATTTTAAATTGGAGGTCCTTAAATGGTAATTAGACCATTATACTTTAAGTTGGACAAAAATGGACATGGTGAGATAAAATTTCAAAGTTTTAAGTGAAAGGCATTGTAGTCATTTGGTAAATAAAGACAAAAATAACTAATAAAAAGATGTCATCTTCTCCAATTTAGTCCCCTTGTGCTGAATTTGAAGAGTCACCATAGCTAGAGTTTTGGCCAAAGCTTCCAAGCTCGATAGTAAGCCCATTCTAGCCCTGTTTTTAATGATTTTCATATTTTTGAGTTCCTTGCAACTTAATCTAGCTTATTCAAGGACTAATTTGAAAGAAAGATAAAGTTTAAAATTTTACCCATGTTAGATATTTGTGTATTTTGATGTCTAATGGTAGAAAATGCATGTTTGGTGTTAGATAAACAACTTTTGCTCAGTGATTTTCGGTAAAAATGCTAAAAAGGACTTATTTGTAAAAGTTATAAAATGAGTAGTAAAAGTGTGAATAAGTGGAAAACTTGGGATGGTATAAGTATGAAAATGGTTCTACTAGGCTTAGGTTTTGAAGAAATTCAACATATTTCAATTTACGAGCTTAGGGACTAAATTGTAAAAATGTGAAACATAAGGGCAAAAACATAATATTTCCATAATATGATTTTTGGGCTAAATTGAATAATGTGAGTATTAAATGAGTTAAATTTGTTATTATAAATCAAGAAAAAAAAGGTTTGGACCTAGATCTGGGGCAAAACAAAGTGTTTGACGATTAGGTCCAATTCTACTATTTTTGTACTGAGGTAAGTTCGTATGGAAATAATGCATTGTTATATTTACATTTTAAATGCTTTAATATTGTATGAATTTTGATTGAATCTTTGGATGTATTCGACAAAGTTTTTAACAAGCGAGAAATCTCAGTTGAACCTTAGGAATAGAATAGGATACGAGTGACATGTCACTATGGACCTATGTGTATATGCGATTATGTAATTTGGGTGCTGGTCTCGTACGTCCTACCAGTGGCTGGGTAGTCCGACATGTGTTGCGGATACCTAACAGCTTGTGTGAGCAGCACTGTGTAGCTACGTCCTGACTGATAGCTTGTGTAAGCAGGCCCATGAATAGCTCGAAAATGAACCCATATGTATTATGAGATATGTGGTAGCTTTGAATACATATATGGCACTTGTGTGCAAGATTTTTTAGTATCCGTTAATATTCCAAGTGTTCAACGGGAATGTCAAAGTTGTGAAAGGATATGGTTATGTTGCTAGTTGGTACAGGTATATACGTAAAACTCATAAGTAATGAGCTCGATATGTGATGAACTCTTGGTAGGATTATGATTGAGTACGCTATGACTATTAGATTTTGATAACGTTCATACTGAACTTCATCATGTTAATTGTATGTTAGATGTGTGGTTATGATGCTTATTATTTGCATAAGAACTTACTAAGCTATATAACTTACTCCCCTTCCTTTCCTTTGTCTTATAGTGTCACCAAGCTAGCTCAGGGTTCGAAAATCGTCGGAGATCCACTCACACTATCAACAACTATTTTGGTACCAATGAATCCAACATTTTGAGTGATGGCATATATAAGAGACTTGGTCATTTTGTTATATGTCATAATTGATTTTGCCAAATGTGATGGCTTATATTGGTTAGAAGTTCATTTTGTGTAAGGTCATTGGAAACGAGCTAATATTGGCTATAAGTATATTTATATAATGATACATTTCATGAATGATGTGTTGATGTCTTGGTCGTGGATGTTTGGTTGTATGTATATACTTAGACTGGTGCTATGTTATGTTGTGTAGGTGTGTGTCTTGGCCGTGTGTCCTCTGCACCCAAATTTTTGCAAAATAGAATGCCTAATATTGAGTACAAGGGTAGAGACACGGTCGTGTGTCTTAGCTGTGTGAGGACCACAGCTTTGGACACAAGCGTGTGTCCTGGGCGTGTAAAGTCTATGCCTATTTAATGAAAAATCATAAATTTTAAATCGACCACACAACCTAGTACCTGGGCGTGTGACTTGGCGTGTGTCTTTAATTTGTTCTTGAGTGACAAACAAAGAGTTACATGAGGTTAGGACACGGACGTGTGTGACCACACGGCCTTCCAACATGGGCGTGTGACCCCTGTTTAGTGGATAATTTTCTAAGTTTTATAAAATTTTCTAAAGTTCTTGGTTTAGTCCTAAACCACTTCCAATGCATGTTTTGGGCCTCGTAGGCTTGTAATAGGGACATAGTGATTGTACATGAATGGTTTTAATTTGGGAGCAAATTTATAACCTAGAATTTTATGTTTGTTTGTGTGATAAGTTTGGTAATGCCTCGTACCCTATTTCGGCATTGAATACTGGTAAGGGGTGTTACAGATCAACTCGAGATCGACGATAAGGAGGTTGAATCAGCCTTTGAGAAGTTATGGTCGAAGCAACAAAATTATGCAACAAAGAGCACAAGGATTTATAGTGGTTCAGCCCCAATTGTCTGCTCTACTACCTTAGCTTTCCACAACTAAGAATTTTTTCAAATTCACTAATTTGGCAACCTTTGAGGATAAGGTTTAACCTACAATCTCTTTTAAGACTTATACCCCAAAATCTTAAGATACAACTCCCTTAAGGTTTCTAACCAAACCTTAAGAATAAACCCTCTCTCAAAAGAGATACAAATAAGCAAAAAAAAAATCCTCACAAGATTAAGATGTTTGCAAATTAAGCACAAATACAAAGAAAAACATTGAGATAAATGAATACAATGAAAGCTCACAAGTGTCTACAAGAAAAGGTATGAAAGAATTAAGCTCTAAGTTGTTTTAATTTATCTTTAAGCTTGACACATTGCTTTTCTTGTTGCTAGACCTTTGGAAGATTGTATTTATAGCTTCCAATTGATTTCCAACATTTGTGGTTGTTGTGGAGGTAAATATAGTCATTGGAGATGAAATACTAGGTCATTAACTGCACCTGCAGCAACGCGTATCGACACCTACTAAACAGGTATTGATATTTTTTGTAATTAATACAGATTTTAGTGACCGTTGGAGTAGGAATGTCAATACCTTAGGAAATATATCGATACCTTAAGAAAAAAATCGATACCTACCGAGGTTTAAAAGAAACAGAATGTCAATTTGGTATCGATTATCAGAGGGGTATCGATATCTTGTAAAATATCGATACTTAGGCAAAAAGTACAGATACTTTTTGTCTTGGAGAAATTCTAACTTGTTTGAAAAGGGTTAAAACATATTTGAAAATATTTGACTTAATTGAAACCATTTCAACTTGATTTTATCAAATTGCTCAACTTTACATTTATTCAAAAACACTTTAATTTGTTATATCAAAACATATTATCCAATAAGGTTTTGTTTAACATGTTCTTTTAGAAGTAAATATTTTTATTTTTTATTTTTGTGCAACCATTTTTTTAAAATCTTGATAGTGGACTTTTTTTCATTTTAATTTTTTTCTATTTGATATTATACATTTTTTAAAATAAAAAATATATATTGCATTGAATCTATAGCAACAAGAATTGTGTAAATTTTAAAGTTTCTATGTTATTTAACTTTTTTTTAACTAGAGTTAGAGAGTAGGTTGAATACAGGTGGGTGTATAATAATAATTTCATGTCTTTAAAATTTAATGATATGGCGAAATTTTATTAATGCCTAAAAACTATACTTTTTAAGATGATCAGTCAATCTATTCAATTGAATCCTAACTAACCACATTACAGAACCCACATTGCACAACATTCGAGCAAACTTGGGCGTATTATAAATTTGGCGGCAACTCTCATAAGGCGTGCTCTTAAAGATAATAAGTCTTCTACAGTTTTCTCATACACTTGATAGGTTCTCAATATATAAAACTTTGGGGCGTATCCCTTCATAAACGCACACTATTTCTTTTCTAAGAAACATATCGAGATAAAATCCTCAGATTCTACACTGGGCAAATACATTATGCGCCAGAATTTTAACTTGCCAAAATTTTGAAAAGTAGGGGACTATAGTACAATAGCGCGTCGAAACATATAACTTTCACATCTATTTGCTTTCTTCTCAGATTCGTCAAATTTGGGGTGTAACATGAGTCTTATCATATTTTAGGCTATATCTTACTTACATTTGCTTTGTTTCTTGAGTATCTAATACATTCTATATTAATTTTAGTTTATTTGACTTTTTTATGTTTGTATTGTAAATATTATATATTTTTCAAATTTTCTCTACTAGGTAAATAGATTTGGAGATTTCTACACCACAAAGACTTTCTATGTTATAAGGTTTTTAGTGCAAAGTACTTCCTAGTGGTAATTTTTTAGGCCAAAATGGTATATAAACCTTCATATGATTAGTTTATTATTTCATAAGCTATGAAGGATATTGTCACGGGGCTATACTTTTTATCTCAAAATCCGTGCAGCCTTAAGTGATTCATTCACTTCAAATGTGCCTAAATTAGCATAACTCTCGCGGAAAAAAGAAGAAGATGATTCTCATAGAATTCCTTTAAGGCACCAAAATATAGTAGAAGAAATCTCAAAGACAAAAGAAGCTCAAAGAGCAAAATAGACACAAAAAAAAAACAATGCACATAAAATGTTTGGGTAAATGCTCTCAATATATTTTTTCACTCAAAGAATAATGGATACAATAGATGACTACAACTGAGGGGAGACTCTTTATTTATAGTTGAGCTCCCCTAAAATCGATGGTATAGATCGAGTTACATCAACGAACGGGATTGAAGCATATCTAAAATTAAGGAATTACAAAATCTCTCAGATTACAAAATCAAATTTTATCAAACTACATAACTTCTAATATTACTTCCCCTATTTACCAAGGTAGTCCTAATTTTCTATAATTATCTCATTGGGCCACCAAGACTTCAAGTAGATGAGATTCATCACTTGTTCTTCGAATCGGGCTAGGTCAAATGGGTCAAATGAGCCCAATTTAATATATAGACTTTTATGGAACGTTTTTTTATGCAATGATCATGGGCTTTGAACCGTGACCCGTGACACTATTATCACGGGGCTAGATCTTTCATTTCACGATTCGTGTGACCTTAGGCAATCTGTTCGTCCAAACTCGCCTAAGTCAGCCTTTACTCAAGTGAGGATTCCTTTAGAAGTCCTTTAAGGCACCAATTTATATAGCGGAAGCAAACTTATGCCAAAAGAAACAACAAAGAATAATAGATAGCCACAGAAAAGAACACACACGAGGTGTTTGAGTAAATGTTCTCAGAACTCCATTACTTTTAAGAATTCAAATACAATGGGATGATTTACAAGTGAGGGGGAGGCTCTCTATTTATAGTTGAGCTCTCCCAAAATCGACGGACAATATTAAGTTACATCGTCGGACAAGTTCACCATATCCCTTGATTTTAGGGATTTACAAGATATGTCATATCAAATCTAATCTAATCTTTACAAGATATGATTCCTATCAATCTTCTAAAATTAGTTACCATAATAGCTTAATTTTCATATCTTCATTATCGGGCCAACCAGGATTCAATCTGACAGGCTTCTCCAATAGTTCCTTGAATTAGGCCAGTTCTCGTGGGCTAAATGATCCCTATCTTATCGATAGACCTCTATGGGGCGCATCTTGTGCCATGGTCACAGGCTTTTCACTTTGACCTGTGACATTCTCCCCTCTATTCTCGCAATGCCCTCATTGTGACTTTCAAATGGAACTTACTTTATTCACCTTGGAACTCTCTTGTTGCCTTGATTTCCTTCTGGCTTGTCTTAAAATTGGGCGATCCCCTCTTTCAAAACCTTTTCCTCGGCTTCCATTGCCTCTTAACTTGAACCGTTACATTCGTTGGTACATCTCGTTGGCAAGAAGCCTCTACTCTAACTTTCCTTAATTTTGACTTGTTCCCTTTTAAATCACTTTGATTCTCACAACTTGGCTTCGTATTACGCACAGTCCCTTAGCCTCCTTGCTTATGAACTTTGAAAGGGCCTCTACGACCTTGCCAAGCCAACAAATCAAAATTCAAAATACTATCAAAGTGTTCGTAATGTACCTTACTCGCAGTATTTACTTGTCCCAACTGTTTCTACATCGCTCATTTTTCCTCGAAGCCTGATGCACAACCCATATTTTCCAAAAGGTGTCGACTCCACAGTCGAATCTGCAGGCTTCATATGAATCTGTTGCACCACTAACACTTCTGAAAGGGCTTTCGTAGCATTCTGTTTTATCAAGTCAATGTTCCTCCCATATGAAACGTCCTCGACTAGTTAGATTGATGACAACATTTTTGTCCCAACCTTCATATATCTCGATGCACCGGCACAATAATTTTTGATAACGGACCGGTGACAATATGAATTTAACTGGCCCATAGATGCAGAGATGCCTGAATCCTATTAAGGGCCAGTTCTGCTTTGCTTTTCAAAAGCACTTCTGGCTCCAAAAGCACTTCTGGAAGAAAAGCTGTGCAGAACAAACTGCTTTTGGCTGAAATTTTTAGCTTTTAAGAAGTGCTTTTCAAAAGCACTTCTGAAAAGGAGAAGCTAAAATTTTTAGCTTTTCTTCTCCCAAAAGCACTTTTAGTGCTTAATTACTTTTTCACCCCTCCAATAACATAGTACTTCCCTTTTTTTTTCTTGGTACTTAATTACAAATGTGTTAAAATCATTAATTAAAAATAAAAAATATTTTTTAAAATACTAATTACAAATATTTAATAGTTACATTTAAATATTTAAAATATATATTCTAATTAAATTTTATAAATAATTAATATTTATTGCTTAAAAATATTATTTAAATGTATATTTGTTACTTGATAATAACATGTCTAAAATGGACATTTTATTTCTCAAAAGTACTTTTTGACAGCAATGCTAAACGCTCAAATTTTAAACCAAATTTTTTAAAAGCACTTCTCAAAAGCACTTTTCCATAGCACTTTTCAAAAGCACTTTTCAAAAGCATTGCCAAACTAGCCCTAAGAAAGTTTAAGCCAGGCACATAATTGTAATCATCTAATTGGATTACCTCGAATTTTTCCTTGCCCTTTCATTCACCAATTTGTAGCTCCACATTATGAACTACTCCCACAGTTGGGGTCTCCTTGGAATTTACCGTCTTGATGTTCCTATTCATTTTCTTAATCAAAAGACCAAGTTTCCTCGCAGCCTTTTCTGATATGAACAAGTCTGATGCTCCTGTATCGACAAGAGCACTCCTCTTTTGACCTACAATGTTGATGTCTAAAAACATCAACTCTTTTCCTCCATTCTTTTTCTTTGGAATGAGCACCATCCAATTGACTGTCAATGTCTTTTTTTCAATAGGCTTTATCTATTCCAGCTCATCATTCCTTTTGATAGCCAAAATTGAAGATACCTTTGGGTAGTCCCTCTTCATGTGTGGTTCTTTACAAAAGTAGCATCTCAACTTTCCCCTATTCTCTTTCGGGCTATTAGGTCTCCACTTCCCATTTTATAGTTTCCCATTAACACCGTCGCTACCACTACCACTGCCATAATAGCTATGTCCCTCTTCATCTTCCTCATGTTACCCACCATTGCCTTTCCTGTTGGGCTTGGAAGATTCAAACTTGTCTCTTCTAAAAACAAGTTCCACTAAGGACTCCGCTACCATCATGGCATTGGTAAGTTCCTGAACTCCTCAACGTTGCAATTCTTACTTTGCCCATAGTTTCAACCCATTCATAAAGGAGAAAAATGCTTCCTTCTTACTTAAATTAGAAACCTGGAGCATGAGTTCACTGAACTCTCGCACATATTTCCCAACTGTGCCTCGTTGCGTAAGCTGTTGTAATGTTGCTCAAGCTTCATTCTCGACATACTCTGAATAAAATTATGCTTTGAATTCCTTTTGAAACTCCTTTCAAGTCCCAATCTCGGTCTCACCATGTCTTACATCAGTGGACCTACATTGCCACCATAGCAAAGCAACATCAGTAAAATACATAGCAATTGTATTTACCTTTATGGGCATCATCCTCGATGTTCATTGCACGAAAGGATTGCTCCATGGCCCAAAGAAAGTTGTCTAGTTCACTTGTAGACCTTGCCCCTTCAAACGCTTTTGATTTGAGCACATCCATTGATTTTTGCTTCGGCTTCGAAGCTAACATTTCATTACCTATGAAAGCCTTAAAAATCTTGAGCTCCCCCTTAAGCTCATTGATCTCCTCATTCAAAGCTGTCACTATAGCCTCGAGAGCATCATCTTTCCCAGCCAGCTTATTCTCTGAAGAATCAGTAGCGTCCCACACAAATTCCTTGAGCTTCTCTTGCATTGTTTGCAACCCATCATTGAGTCTATCATCAACATTTCCAATCTTCTCTTTGACATCTCCCATAGACTCCTCGAGAGTGACAACTTGATCCTTCAAAGCTGACAACAAGTCCTTCGATTGACTCGCTTTTCTAGCCCTTCTTTGGGTCTTCATTGGATCACTCTGACCAACAACTTTTTTCGACATCCCAACAGTGCCTTCAAACCAATATCTCAGATACCACTTGCCACGAGGCTAGATCTTTCGTCCACGATCCATGCAGCCTTAGGCGATCCATTTTCCAAACTCGCCTAAATCAGCCTTTACTCAACTGAGGATTCTTTTAGAAGTCCTCCAAGGCACCAATTTGTATAGTAGAAGCAAACTTATACCAAAAGAAGTAACAAAGAATAATAGAAAGCCACAAAAAAGAACGCACACGAGGTATTCGAGTAAATGCTTTCAGAATTCTATTACTTTTAAGAATTCACATACAATGGACTGATTTACAAGTGAGGGGGAGGCTCTTTATTTATAGTTGAGCTCTCCCGAAATCACGGACAAGATTAAGTTAGATCGACGGATAATATTGACCATATCCCTTGATTTTAGGGATTTACAAGATATGCTATATCAAATATAATCTAATCTTTACAAGATATGATTCCTATCGATCTTCTAAGATTAGTTACCATAATAGCCTAAGTTTCATATCTTTATTATCGGGCCAACTAGGCTTCAATTTAACAGGCTTCTCCAACAGTTCCTTGAATCAAGCCAGTTCTCGTGGGCTAAATGATCCTCATCTTATCGACAGACCTCCATGGGGCGCATCTTGTGCCATGATCACGGGCTTTGCACTTTGACCCGTGACACTATCACTAGGTTTTTTTGGAGACAGGGTAATGAAGATAAAATTTGGCCTTTTGTGGACAAATGGGGTTCCTTGAATCCAGTTGAGTTAATCATTAGATGGTTTTAGATGTGAGAATCAAATATTTGATTAATAACAACTCTTTTTATTGATTTTTTTAATTATAAAAAATAAAAAATTATTTAAAGAAACCACATCCATAATGAATGAATATATGAACAAATATATTTCGTTGTGCTTAAAAAATATTAATAATTTTTAAACTTTTAGTAGAACTTTTAAGATTTTTTTTCTTTAAATACATATTTTTTATCCGTAATGACATGTTAACTTCTCATTACTTTTCTTTACCATATCTTTGTCAATTAATAATTAAACCGATCAACAACTAATTATATTAACAAAAAATTTTAATTATTTTTTATTGATAAAAACTAAATTAGATGAATTTTTTTTACGAAAACTTAAGAGAATAAATTATATCAGAATTATCTTAAAAAGCATAGTTTTAAAGCACTAATAAAAATTTGTTACATCATTAATTTTTAAAAATAACAAAAAACTCAAATCAGATCATAGACCACTCAAATTATCTCTTATGCCTAATGTTTAGGCTTCCTCTAGAAAACCTTTTTCATTTTTTAGCTAGTTAGGTTGAGCATTCAGGGTTTTCTGAGTTTGTTAAGGAGAATTAGAAGTTTATAGGGGATATGTTAACAACTCATGCTACTTTTACTAATCAAGTGAAATTATGGAATAAGAAGGTTTGTGGTCACATTATGCATCAGAAGTATCTTTTGAAGAAAAAGATGGATAATGTTCAAAAGCCGATTGATCAAAGAAGCTTGACCTTTTTGAATCAGGTTGAGTTGGAAATCCGAGAAGAGCTTGAGTCGGTGCTACATCATGAGGAGCTTTTATGGTGACAGAAGGCTAAGTGTGATTGGTTAGTTTTTGGTTATCGTAATACAAGATCTTTTCATAGAAGAACTTTGTAGAGAAGAAAGCATAATTGTATTGTAGCTCTGAAAAATCAAGCAGGGAAGTGGGTTATGGATGAAAATAAATTTAAACAGGAAGCAGTTAATTTTTATAGAAATCTTATGGGGAGCAATCTAAGGATACAGGTAGTCTTGGGTGTGGTACCTTTCTGTCTCTTGAACAGGAAGAGATCTAGTTCCTTAGTAGGTCAGTTTCTAACGAGGAGATTAAAAACCTTTTTGATATGACACCTTTAAAAGCTCCAGGCAATGGTGGAATTCACGCTATTTTTTATCAGAGTCAGTGAGAGTTTGTGGGTCATTCAATTTATGAATGGGTCAAAAGGACTTTCTCTGGTGAAAATATTAATCCATACCTTAATAGTTCTCTTATTATCCTTTTTCCTAAAGTGCAGCATCTGGAATGTTTCTCGTTTCTCGTAGTTTCGCCCTATCAGTCTTTGTTTAGTCCTTACAAGCTTATGATGAAGGTCATTGCTAATAGATTTAAAATGGTCTTTCCAAAGATCATAGGACCTGAACAAGCAGGATTAGTCATAGGAAGGAATATAACACAATAAGTCATTCACTCCATGAAGAGTAAGCAAAAGAGTAAAAGATGGATGGCCATTAAAATTGATCTCAAAAAGGCCTATGATCATGTTCGTTAAGATTTCATTGACGCCTCTTTACAGGATGCAGGTATTCTTAACTATCTTCATAAGGTAATTATGTCAGCTATGGTGCTTTGGAATGGAGTGCCATCCCAGAAGTTTAAACCAGCAAGAGGAGTTCGTCAAGGATGCCCATTGTCACCCTATCTTTTCATCCTGTGTATGAAGTGATTAGAGCATGGTATTCATGCGGCCATGGTAGATGGTAGATGGTCGCCCATTCGGCTTACTAGATCAGGTCCGTTTCTATCTTATCTCTTTTTTTCAAATGACTTGAGTATATTTGGTCAGGCAAAAGAAGAACAGTCGCGAGTTATTAAGGAAGTTTTGGAAACTTTTTGTGGTCTTTCGGGTCATAAAGTTAATCTTCAGAAGTCAAATATGGTTTTTTCTAAAGGGGTGGATGAGGACGTTTAAAGGTGTATTAGCAGATTTTTTGGGTTTCAGGTTGTGTAGAATCTTGGTTCGTATTAAGGGTTCCTCTCTTTCATGAGAAGATTACAAATAATACTTTGCGATTTGCTGTTGATAAAGTGCAGAGTAAATTTGTAGTTGGGATGCTCGACAACTCTCTCTTACTGGCAGAATTACTCTAGCTCAAGCAGTCTTACTATCAATCTCTAGCTACTTTATGCAATCGATGTTGATCCCGAAAGATTGTGTGTTGAGATTGAAGCTAAAGTTAGACAATTAATTTGGGGGTCCACTAGTGCTAGTAAAAAGATTGCTTTAATAAGTTGGGATTCGATATGCCAACCTAAGTCGTATGGTGGGCTTGGTATAAGGGCTCTTCGTGACCATAATACTTCTTTCATAAGCTGAGATTCAAATTAGTGATTAATCATTCTTCTTTATGGGTTAATGTGCTTCGATCCAAACATGGGGTTCAAAGTGGTTTACCAAAGACTTTATCAAAGGGACGGTGTTCTTTCTTGTGGAGACCTTTCTCGAAGATCTGGCCACCTATACGAGAAAATTTGCTCTAGTCAGTTGGAGATGGGCGTAATATTAATTGCTGGAAGGATTCATGGGTTCCTAAGGTGGGATCGTTAACCAAAAAAATAGTCTGCACTACTAGCTTGGATATGGACCGTTCTCTTAGTGACATGGTCACGAGAATGGGGATTAGAATTTGAACTTTTTTCGCCTTTGGTTATCTAAAGACATCATTCAACAGATTGTAGGGATTTCGCCACCCCAAAAAAATTCTAGTATGGATAGAATTATTTGGGGGGCACTACATCTAGTGCTTTCTCAGTTAAAAGTGCGTACAATAAACTTCGAGAAGACTCATGGTATAGGAAGAAGGATTTTTGGAAGTTACCATGTAATTATCTTGGGCTACAAAGAGTTAAAGTGTTTATTTGTCTTGTTATTAAACACCATTTACTCACTAATGTTGAAAGAATACGAAGAGGATTGGGTTCTGACACTGCTTGTGGTACATGTGACCATAATTATGAGAATATCTTTCATGTGCTTCGAGATTGCACAACGGCAAGAGAGATATGGATGCAGCTAATCTCTACAGGTAAACAATATGTTTTTTTTTTTGCAGGATCTCTTCATGAATGGATGGAGCTTAATTTACGAAATCAGCATACCGTGAAGCTAGTGGATAGAGTCAATTGGTCTTGTCTGTTCGAGATTATCATTTGGCGCCTGTGGGAAAATCAAAACCTACGTACATTTCAAGGTCTTTCTTGGAGTATTGATGAGGTTATCAAAGCCTCCTTATGTTGGGCGAAGCAGTATGTTTCAGTATTCGGATCAAAGGGCACTAAACTCTCACAAACGGATTTTGTTCCTGACTCTCTGGATGGTTGGGTCTATTTGAACACAGATGGTTTGGTCAAATATGAAGATATGTTTGCTGCAGCTGGAGGGCTTCTGCAGAATTAGAAAGAGAACTTGGGTTGTTGGCTATATGAGGCATATGGGAAATTGTAAAGTTATTGGTTCAGAATTATGGGACATTCTAAATGGGTTACAAATTGTCCTTGATCGTGGCTTTCGGAAACTTCTCATCCGAACGAACAATCTTGAAACGGTTAACCTCATTCATGAATGAGTTCGTGAATGTTCTAATTCTGCCTTAATTATGAGAATTCTTTTGTTGTTAAAGTTGCTGAGTCATTGGAATCTTCAACATATCCCAAGAGAAGAGAATGGAATTGCAGATAAGATAGTCAAGTTTAGGAGAGAGGTTGCGGTTAATAGACAAGGATTATATATTGAGTTTTCTTAATGTTTGATTTTTGAGTTGTAATTTTTTTTTCTACCAAAAAAAATAGCAAAGTATTATTTATGCACTCATTTATATCCACCATTTTCTCCAACTTAACTTAAAATAATTAATTTTTTAAATTATAAGCAAACATCTTTTCTTCTTGTAAATTTTAATCATTAATATTTTTTATTTATGTCTAACCAATATTTTAAAAAAAAATTAGTTTCTAGATAGTAGATTTTTTTTTTCTTTTTCCATGTTAAATATTCTCTATTTCATAAAATATATTGCATTAAATATTTGGTAACAAGAATTGTATTTATTTACTTTTTTTTTTAACTAAAGTTGAAAAATAGATTGAATATAAATGATGTCTAATAATAATTTCAAGTATTTAAAATTTAATAAAAATTTATTGATGTCTAGAATTTATACTTTTTAAGATATCAACTTTATTAATATTTATTTTTTACTGAAAGTTATCTTTGATCCACACACTTTTTAAATAAATAAATTAAAGTAACGCCATCAGAAACTAGTTTACTAATACAAACAATAACACACAAGATGAAACAGACATACGATAATGAAAAATGCAGAATTGGGCGCCTTAAACTTTCACCACTGCTTTAATTGCTTGTTTCTTTCGGTGACTTCACAATCAGGATGGGACAGTTAGCATGCTGCGCACAATAGTCACTTACACTACCTAAGAAAGCTCTGCAACCAAAATTAGCAGATAGTCAAAGAAAGGAAAAAAGGGTAATCAAATCACAGGCCTTTCTTTTCGGGATAAAGTTTATTAAAACCATTAATATACAACTTATCAATTAGCTTTTCTTTAATGTTCTAATCAGATATTGAAGATGTTATGAAGGGCAAGCATAGTAATAAAAATTAGAATAGTAAATTTACACTTTCATTACAAAACCAAAAAAAAAAATGTACATTTCCTCCATAAGCACTGACACTATAGAGCAAAGTAAATGGATGAAAATTGAAAACACACTTTTAGCGAAGAAAAAGTAAAATAAAAATAGAAGTTGGCTTGTAATTTTATTGACAAAATCCATTTGCGACAAAAACCATTGTTAAGGTGTTGTACAAAGTACTTTTATTGAATAATACCTAAAATTTTTAAAATTATTAAATACATCAATTTAGTCTCATACTATTAAAAAATTAAATAAACTCTAATTATAACAAATTTAAAATTCATTATATAAAAATATATTTAAAAATTATTCTTTTCAATTCCAAATAAAATATTTCATTTATATTTTATTAAACAATAAATGATACTTTTAGACCATAAATGTTTAAACCTACAGCAATGCAACTTAAACCTAAGCCACACCTGACCATCGAGCCAACATGAGATTTTTTTTGATTCTTTTAGTAATACATAAATGCACCAATAGATGTCTGTCACGGCTAGTTTTCTATGCAATTTTCTATAGATCGACTTTGGTTATCTTATTTGTTCTTGGCGGATGATCTTGTGCTCTTTTGTAAAGTAAAGCTTGAACAGGCTAAAATTGTCAAGGAAATACCAACATAATTCTGTTATTTCTTGGGGTATAAAGTCAATAATCAAGTTTCAAATTTATTTCTCAGCCATGATGGATAATTCAGTAGCAAATGAGATATGCAAATACTTAGGAGTCACAAGAACAGATGACCTCGACAAGTAGCTGGGCGTTCCTCTACTGCACTCAAGAGTTACGAAAGGTACTTATGCATTTTTTATTAAGAAACTAAGGAAGCGGCTTTCTAGATGGGAAGGGAAACTTCTGTCACTAGCAAGTAGGGTTACCCTAGCAAAATCAATATTGCAATCAATTACCAATTATTTTATGCAGTCGACTCTTATCCATTTGGTGTTTTCAAGGAGGTTGAAAAGCTTATTCGTCAATTTATTTGGGGGTCGAGTAATATTTCTCGAAAAACAACACTAGTCGATTGGGAAAAATGTTGTCTACCACTAAACTGAGGGGGATTGGGACTAAAGCGAACTCGGTATCAAAATAAGACATTCCTTCTTAAACTTGGTTTCAATTTTTTGTTATAGAAAGATGCTTGTAGGTCAGGATACTTAAGTCAAAATATAAAATTGATGAAGATTGTCCGCAGAACAGTGAAAGAAGATGATGCAGTTTTACTTGGAAATCTATTTCGAGTGTTTGGATTGATCTTCAGAGTAGCATTTTTTGGCGCGTAGGTGACAATAAGAGAGTAAGGTTTTAGACTGATCACTGAATTAATAAGTTGGGACCTTTATCCAACTATTGCACTAATGCAAGACCTGTTTTTCAGGATGTCACAGTATATGCAATGGTAACATTAGAAGAGGAATGGAACTGAGAGTATTTTGAAAAGGATCTACCAAGGGAAGTTCTCTTGCATATTACAGGATGTAGGGGAGGACCAAATAGTGTAAAGGTTAAGGGATAATGGCAAATGCACAGTAGCTAGTGGATACAGTAAATTCGCACATGGTGATTGGCCCTTATGAGATCAAAAGTTAATATGGAAATTACATGTTCCTTAGAGGGTTCGACAGTGCCTTTGGCTATTATTACACAATCAACTCCTATCCAATTCAAAACGGTGTAGGAGGGGAATGGCTAATAGCCATTTTTGCGATTTATGAGGAGTGTAGTTGAAACACCTTTGCATGCGGTGAAAGATTGCTTGGTAGCTCGAAATGTCTGGGTAAAATTTGTACCGTCAGACGAGTTGGATATTTTCTTTTCATTAAATTTAGAAGAATGGTTGATAACAAATCTTTTAGATTTTACTGAGGCTATTGTCCAAGGTGTCTACTGGAATATTTTATTTGGGATTATAACCTGGAGAATATGGAAACGACGAAACAAATCGCTTTTCAATATTGTGAAGCTTCGATTGAGGTTTCTTGAATTATTGCCTTTACGAAATCAGTCACGTTGGCGAACAGTAGGAAAAATCAGTGGAATGATCTGGCAATGTCTTTTACTAGTTGGCAGCCACCACCTAGCGACTAGTGCAAGTTGAATACAGAGGGATCAAGGCACTGGTCGAGCCTCTGCTGGGGTTTGTTTCGGGATCATCAAGGTAAATTGGTTACTGATAATAGTTGGAATATAGGTGTTTGATATGTACTTGAAGAAGAATTATGGGCAATCATGGACGAATTGGATATAGCTTGAAAAAGAGGAGTAAAGCAATTATTAGTGGAAAGTGATTGTTCGATTGCAGTCAATATGCTAAATGGTCAGATAGAGGAGACATAAGGGAGTTTAGCACGAATCGTCAGAGAGCTGTTAGCAAAGGATTGGCATGTGAAAGCAATATTTACTCCACGCACATTGAATATGGCTGCAGATTCCATGACAACATTAAGAAGAAATGTTCCTCTTGTTTGAGAATTTATGATGTTCCCCCTATGATGATTGAAATGGAAATTCTACAAGACAGTTTTGGTGTCAGATATAATTCCCGTTATGGCTAAATGTATTTAGCTTCCTTATCTACCAAAAAAAAAAGTTTAATTTGAGTTTTAAAATTGACTTGATAAAAATTCATAATTAACTAATACTACCAACATTTAACTTTTATCAAATCAACCCTAAAGCTTGAAAAGTTATGAACATCAAATTGCATTTAACAAACACAAAATCAAACAAACTTACAATTAATATTAAATTTCTTCTATTAACAAAATCATAAAAATTCAAACTTAATAATATTAGACATTAACTTTTATCAACCTTCAAAAGTCAACATTTTTATTATTAGATACCAAAATATATAATTTTTACCAAATAGAAAAACAAGTATCATTTAACCAAAAAAAAAACCCCACTTTAAGAAGGATGTCAAACTCAAATATCCGATAATGATAAAATTATTTTTTAATTTATTCATAAAATTATAGTTCAATTCTAAGCCTTATGACTTTCTCCTTTTGTCTCTAAATTATGTTGATATAAATAGAGTTAATATACAATTTGGTACTTAAATTTGATTCTGATTCAATGTTAAGCTTGCTTCTATGTTCACTTCAATACCTATTGATACATAAAATTTTCAATATATTACTTTTTTTTTCTCTCAACATTTGGCTTCAATACCTAAATTGTTTTCATACCATTTAAAGAACATTTTTTTTAGTAGAGCACCAAATGAGGTAAAAGAAAATGTAAGTACCACATTGATAATTGAAGCCAAAGCCAAAATCAGGTAGCAAATGGTAGAAAAAACAATATTAAAAAGGTAAAGAGAAATGACCTCTTAAACTTTCCAAGGTTGCGGCTGCCTACGACAAGGAGATCAACATGCATTTCTTGGGCTGCTCGGCATATCTTCTCTTTAGGGTCCCCTTCAAATACCAAAGTCTCCACTTCAATGTTCTGCATCAAAATCATCTTCTTTCATTAATGCTCCTTTGACATACATATGCCTCGAATATATGTGGAGGATTCTTTTATTGTGTATATACGGCATACCATTTTATCTTTGCACATATCGGATGCACGGGAAAGTAACGCTTTTGCTATTTGTTGTTGAGCTTTCTTTACCGACTCCTCAACTGAAGACGGTATGCAAAATGCTGTTGAAACTTGAAAACATTAGAATCATTAATATATTATATTAAACAAAAGAAATCTTCAATAAATAAAGTATGCAGAAAGTTAAAATTTTTAAATATATATATATATATATTCGAATGCTGTTTATGCATGTCCTAATGCACCTGCATGATCGAAAATCTTGAGTTCATCCAAAACATCCAATTAAATGTCACATGAGAAACTGTGACCAAGTCCTTAAATGTTCATATGACTAAAAAAATCATGAACTCGAGACTTAATCTGTTTTATTTATCAAGTCATCTTTAAAATTAGGCCTTCAATTTTTATTTTGAAAAACCTTAAATGAGACTTGTATGAGTATCACTCTAAATAGGACTTGTATCACTCTTTGGACATTGTGAAGTCTAAAATTAGACTCATAGTATATTAAATTTTCCTTGGTAAATTGGTAAAAGGAGACGTGTTGCATATCTTTTATGGAAGAGATTGAGATTTGGTAGTGAAAGGAAATGATTTATCCAAAAAGAAAGTGAAATTAATTTTACCTGTACCTCCAGGTCCAGCAGGGACATATTGAAGGTGGAAAGCCTGCTGAACATGAACTAGACTCAGAGTGATGAGCCGCGAACCGGCCTTGTCGTTAGCTTCAGGTTGTTCTGGTGCAGCAGTGGCAGTGATGCAACCAAATAGGTTATCGAGGGTCCATTGGAGTCCATGGAAACTCTCATCACTCTCGTCAATACCCACCATTATTCTCGTCTTTTTTACCAAACCTTCCTGCTGCGCCACCAACTTTCCTTTCTCTGTCTCCATCACCAAACTTGGCCTCCATCCACTTCATTCATTTCTATAATATCTATTCACGTAAGTAAGGGTAGGGATGAATCTCCCTTATTCTGGATAGAAATTAAACGTGTAAGTTTGCAATCATGTCGACGACAAAAGAAATGAAATGTGGCGGCCATGCATGCAAACAACACAATTTTTCAAATGCTGATAAGCAAAACCAATGCGCGTTTGTCGATAGATGAGCATCTCCAGCAGCGTTTATCAGCACCTGCTTCGCACGTTTTATTTTATATATTTTTATTAAATAATTTATATACGGAAAATTAGACACACGCTGTTTTTGAGAAATAATTAGGAAATTAAGTTTTTTTTCTTAGAAATTTGGAATAATAAGTTATTTTTGTGAAATGTTGGTGCCATGTGATAAAAGTGCGTCAATATTGAAAACTAGGTCAGCATGGATTACTTTTGTCACATGACAATTTGAAATAAAATAAAAAAATATCTTACGATTAAAAAAATAAGGGACGTTGATTTTCTAACAGTAGAGACCAATGGCTATAATTTGAGATAAAATTTTTAAACCGCTAAAATTTGTCCGCATATATCTCTATACTAGTAATTTTTTTCATTTTTAGTTTTTTTCATTTATTTTCTCAAGTCTTTTATTCTTCTTAATTTTCTATCCTAATCTCTCAATTTTCTCCTAAATTCTTCTTCTCTCAATTTTTTATCCTAATCGTTTGTAGTTTATTGGATTTTAGTCAATTTTCATCATCTTAAAGATTTTAAAAATGTCAATGCCTCTAATTCGTTTGGATCACAAACACATTTTTGGCATCCAATTATAAATGCTAAGAAAATATTATTATATATATTTTATTTTAATTAATATCATTATTAAGTTATTAATACTATTTTATATTTATAAAATCAGGACGAAGATCGGATTATCAAAACATATATACACAATTTAAGTGCGAGAGCACCTTGTATTATTGAAAAATATTTGGAAGAGACGAGATTTTTACTGATGTCCCGCATGCTTGGTGGGACTAAATTGGAGCTTGCACTTATCAGTGCTTTTTTAGAAACATGGAGGCCCAAAACACAAATATTCTATCTTCCGTGCAGTGAGTATACGATTACACTCAAGGATGTGGCATTACAACTCGGTCTACCGATTGATGGGTCAATTGTTACGGGGGTAGTGCGCATTGATAATTGTAGGCCAATTTGCCACCAACTATTAGGCAATGTGCTAGACAAGTTTAGTGGTAACTAGATAGATATGAAATGGTTAGAAGATAATTTCTCACATCTTAACAACTCTTCTAGTACGATTGAAAGACGACAATCAACTACAGCATTTGTATTGAGGTTGATCGAGGGTTTTCTAATGTTAGATAAATCTCGAAATCCAGTACATTTAAGATGGCTCCTATAACTAATTGACCTAAAGTCTAACGACTCAATTGGGGATCAGTTGTCCTAGCTACATTGTACCAAGAAATGTGTTTGGAAACTGAAGCACATAAAATTAAAACCGGTGCTTGTATACTTCTTTAGTTATGGGCATGGTACCGCTTACCGTTTTTATTTCCCAAGTAATCTTCTCTTATCAATTCCCACTCATAATAAGGTAAGATTCAATTAATAATATAGTTATCACATTATTTTTTTCATTATTATATATTTTGGAATAACATATTATTTGAACAAGTGGAATAAAGATACGATTCATGTGGGTATACCGAATGAGCTTGAATATATTCGGTTATTGTTAGACCAATAGTCGAAAGCTGAGGTTAGTTTTTTGAATTTTTCAATTACATAATAATTAAGGATTTGAAAACTTAATATTGCGTAATAAAATTTATAATTTCATATAGTAGTTTCAATGGATCCCATACTTAGATCCGAGAATTCAAGAATGCATCCTATTCGAATTCTTAATGAATCCCAATATCTGGCACGTCAAAGTGTCATTGATAGTTTTGGACCAATTGAGATGAATGAATCTAATTGAGTGATGCGCCAGTTTCAGTTTGTGCTAAATATTCCACCCTCACCTCAAAACCTCGATGAACTTCACAAGATTTACTTGTGGAGGAGAACCAATGAAGATTGATTTAAATTCCATGCCAAGTATATCTACTTGTGGGAACATAGGTACAATTTTATACTTATACGTGAACTAATTGCTAGACTGGATTTGATGATGTCTTCGAATTACATGACATGATTTAGAATTCATGGTAAGCCTTATCTACTGATGGGTGCACCTCTCGATCAGTTTGATTCATATTTTTTTGGTTTCTTTACTAACCCCATGTTTTTCACACAAGCACCAAAATTATGCACCATCATACTATGCATTAATATCTTCTCTAGGAATATTTTTTGGACCACCTTCACCCGTAGGAGCATATTACATTCCATTTCTGTTAACAACGCCAATGTATTCATCATCGTTTACAATTCCAACATTCTATGCACACTACCATATATCTCCACCGATAGTGTCGAAAACATTACAAGAATCATTAATTTTTAAAGGTGGGTCATCTTCGAAACCATCTACTAATACAATTGATATGCTCATCGCGATAAGCTTTAAAAATTTATTTATAATTGACCGTTCTCGAAACTAACTATTACCACGACAAAGGCAAGCACACCTTATCGAAAAGTAGTATAGCTTATGGCAAGACCGAATTGTCAAACCCAAAGGAACCAAGAGTACTAGTAATTACTTTATTTTTATTATCTAGCCTAAAATTTAAGGGATTTGTTTATCTAAACTAATTAACTAAACTAAGGGTGCACAGAGAGAAAATTGGTGAAAAGCTTTTGGGAAAACTTGATTGATTAAGACAATACCCAAGAAAAAATCCACCTAGACTTCGCTTGTTGTTTGACTCTGAATCAGACGATTTATTCATTTGACTTGATCCGTAGAAATCTTTAAGTTATATTATTATCTCTCTCGAGACTAATAACGTCTAACCCTAGGTTGATTAATTGAAATCTCTTTCTAATTAACTCCTTAGTGTTGCATTAACTCGATCTATGGATTCCTTTATTAGGTTTCACCCTAATTCGGCAAAATCTTGTCACCCTATCTCTAGGCGTCCAATCAACTCCGCTTAATTATGTTAGAACTACTCTTAAACAGGGACTTTTGCTCCTCTGAATAAGCACATTAGTACTTGAATCGATATCCTGGAATATTAAAACAAGAATTAATAATTCATAATTAAGAACAAGTTAAATATTTATCATACAATTCAGATAATAATAACAAGATCCGTCTTAGGTTTCATTCCCCTTAGGTATTTGAGGGGTTTAGTTCTTATTTATGAAAGAAAACATCTCAAAAGAATAAAGATAACAAAACATAAAGAAAACCCAAAAACTCTTGAAGGGAATTGAAAAGAGATCTTCAGTCTTGAAGGTGAATCCGGCTCCTGAGATGGATCAATCGGCTTCCTTTGAGTAATTCTCTGCCTCCTACTCCGTGTCCGTTCTAATTGCCTCAAGTGTTTAAATAGGCTTTAGAATGCCTAAAAGCCCTCAAAAGTGGTCTTTTCCGAATAGGACTAATCTTGGGCTCGACAAGGACACGCCTATATGACACACATGTGTGCGATTTCTTCAAGACCGTGCTCAATACTGTTAAATAGGCACAGGCGTGTGGTCTACCCGTGTAAGTCGTGTGTCAATTTTGTCAAATTAACACGGGCGTGTAGTCTACCCGTGTGAGGAGGTCCAAGCCGTGTTAGAGCCTGTTAAACCTACAAGGGCGTGTGATTTACCTGTGTAAGGAACTCTAGGCCTTGCTGATTTCCTATGTTGGCCCGTTTTCTCCGTTTTTGGCCCGTTTCTCGCTCTTTTTGCCCTCCTACGCTCACCTAAGTATAAAACATGAAATTAAAGAATTAGGAGCATCGAATTCACCAAATCTAAGGAGAAATCATCCATAAATGTGCTAAGCATGGGATAAAAATATGTATAAATTACGGTTTATCAAATACCCCCGTACTTAAGCGTTTGCTTGTCCTCAAGAAAAATCCTCAACTCACAATCAAAATAAATTCTTCTCAACTTATAATTCTCATAATAGTCTTTCAAAATAAACCATAAGTAATCACACATTGAGAATTCAACTAGAAGAACATCAAAGTTTCAAACATTCCAAGTTGAGAATTTTATCACGAAAACATAGGTGTCTCCCCTCATCTAAGTGATTACCTTTAATTCAAATTATCACAAAGTTTAACCTCCTTACTAAAGATTCACTCAAATCACTCAAGGTGTTTAAGGACAATAAATGAAGCACTCATTAGTCAATATGAAAAGTTATTACCATAGGCTTGCATGAAAATCACATCTCCACCACTATGTATTGAGATGATACATCAATTAAAAGGTCTTTAGAGGGTTGTAACGTGGCTTTGGTTAGGGGGTGTGGTCACAAGCTGAAAGAGAAGGTTAGAATTGAGATTGAATTGAAAAATTACCTAACTAGAAAAATAACTAATCATCAATTGAATACAAGTGAGCTTCTTCTTAGAATATGGAATTAACATTTAAGCTCAAAAACGACGAATTACTACTAATATATATGTATGTGTCTTTTTTTTAAACAAGAATTAATAACATAGGCTAACTATCAAAAATAAAATATAGCTAAGCAATTTATTCAAATCAAATCTCGACAAAAATAGGGATCAAATTAATTTAGGGGATTTCAACAATAATGGGTTATGGGTTAATATTAAGGGTAAATCAATGGATGGATTATTAGGCTCAAGGGGGTTTACTAAGGGTTAATTATGGAGGTAGGCTTTTATGGAGTGAGTGGGTTAAACCTATGTGCCTTTATCATCTTGACATATCAAATCAAAGGTTTGGTCTTGACATTTATAATCAAGCAAGTTCTAGAATAATAGATCAATATTGACACACTCAAAGCAACAATAAAAGTGAGCATGAAAGAAATAATATATGCTCTAAAGGCTCAAGATCTCACAAAAATTATGGCTTTTTGATGTTTAAACATGTGAACTTCAACTCAAGATAATACCTAAACTTGGGGCAACAACCTAAAAAATTTTTACAAAATTTTTAATTCTCAAAAATCAACTTATCATGCTTGATTCTTTAATTTCTTAAAGTTTAAACAATCAATGCATAAATGCCTATGTTTTAATTTAAGACATATTAATAAAATCATAAATTAATCAAAATTCATTCTAATGATGATATGAGAAAATTATTTGAGAACAAGACAAAATTCAGGGATTTTTTGATAATGAAATAAATAACCCCCTACACTTAAGATGTACATTATCCTCAATGTACAAAGTTAGATATACTAAAATTATAAATATAAGATCAAAAGATAGGGAGAGAAGTGAAACTTCCTGAATGATGAATGGAATCCTTGATTTGGAGTTATGGAGGATAATCGGCCAAGGTAATGATGAGATTGGAGGAGGATGCTCCGGTGGTGGTAGAGGTTAGGTTCATCAACCATAGTGTCCAGCGAAGAGGTTATCGTGGTGGTCGGGCAAGACATGGCAGTCGTGGAGAACCTTTTCCCATCAAGTTACAAGTTCCTAAGTAATTGTAAGCTTTGAAGCTCTTTATAACTGTGTAGAATCAAGATCTTTTTAGGAAAAATAAAGAAGCATAATTACTCGAAAAGAAATAGCTGACATCATAAATTGTTCAATATAAATTATAAAACCTAAGGATGAAATAAAAAGAAAATTAAATAAAAATAAAATAAAAAGTAGTTTTAAATTGAAAATTAAATTGTTCGCAAGGTGGTGGTGGTGATGAGATGTGAAGGTGCTGACAAATCTGCTGTAGAGTAGCATCAATGTGATCAAAGTGCTAAAAAATTGCTGCTCAAATCGAGTGAGGTGCTCAAAGATGTCAGAGTATGAAGCCGCCGCATGAACTGGGCAATGGGTGGGTAGTGGCTGAGACGTTGGGTCCTCGTGTCGTGGAGGGACATCTTCAGTAATGTCCTAGGGGTCCTCCTGCTCGGCTGATTGGACGATGCGGTACTGGGGAGGATCAACTCCACGCCGTCACTCTATCATCCTCATGTGTAGCATACTCAAGATGCCCTGTGGGGACATCTGACCGATGAGAGTGAAGGAAGATGCTTGCGTTGCCATGTTGAGGAGCCCGAAGTGCCATGCAAGGCGAGTCACATAGTTTCCAATGGAATGACCCCCTTCCTATGCAACTCCGTTTGATGGCGAATGGCGAGGGCGATGAAATAAGTAAGGTCGAAGACATTCCTATGCGCCATTCTCCATAAATAGTAGGCGTCGTGACTGTTGACGACACCGGTGCTCTCTCACCGTCCTATCAGAGTATGGGCCAAGATAGCGTGTAAATACCTCAAGGATGGGTCGAGGGCCGATGCCTTGGAGCGGCTAGGGTTGTAGGTGGCCAAAGCAGGGACTAAAGCTTGCCAACATTTCGAATGAGAGTAGTGGATGTGGCAATGGAGGGTGTCGAGTTCGTTGTCGTCTATGAATTCTTCCGTATATAGCCCCAATGCAATTCCAAACTCAGGTATGCTCAACTAGCGAACCAAGCCACCGAGGCGGAACTGGACCATTCCTAGATCATCGAACTCTGTCATAATGGTTTGAAAGTGGAATGTTGAATAGAGTTTCACTGTGAGCTCGAGGCACTTCAGCTCGATGATCCTAAAGAAGAGCTCTCACGAATCAGTCGTCAGAAGAGCTCGAACCGCATCAGCCAGTTGGATTTGTTCGAGTGCGGTCCAATCAATGCAGCGACCCACACCTAAGGGTCGGGCCTGAAGTATCTGGAAAAGTTCCTCTTGGGGTCCCAAAGAAAACTAGAGGAATGGGTGTCTGATTTCTGCGGTAGCACTCGACGATAATGCTGCTCCTTTCCTCTCCTTCAAGGCAGGGACGATGATTTTCTTACCACGATTTGACATGATATCTGCAATGGTAAGACGAAATAAAAATAAAATTATTCCCCAACAATAGCATGGACAAATATACAATGCATGTTAGAACTAAATAGAGATACTTCATAGGAGTCATGTACTAAAAAACAATTATGTTGAAAGATAACCCAATTAGATATTTTAAGTCATTATTACGAATAAGAATACGGGAATAATGCCTAATGAATGGATGCATATGGGAATGATAATATGGAAAATAGATTGAAGTCCATGGCAACCCAAGAATGAATGTACCATAATCCATCAACTAGAATAACAAGAAACAAAGAGCATAAGCATGGCTATTATTAGAACTATGAAGATTAAGAGTCAAAATAAAACAAGAAAAATCAAATTAGTAAATGAAATGAAAAGGAAAGAATGAACAAACGAAATAGCTTGGTAGAGGGAGGGGCTTGGGTCGTTGATGGTGATGCTGTGGTCGGCATACAGTCGTGGTAAGGAGGGCGTGGGAAAAGGGTTGTGGCGGCTAGGGTTAGGGATTTTGGGGAAGGAGGTGATGAATAGTGAGGGGTTTATATATATTTTGGGGCACACGGCCGTGGGGCACGCCCTTGTGTCCTTATTTCAGCCCGTGTTTATCGTGATTTTCAAATTTTAGTGCATCTAAAATTCGTCCCACGTCCGTGTCCTTTGGGCGTGTTGGTGCACACGCCTATGTCGCACGGCCGTGTCCTACTTCGTTCGCTTTTCCCACGCCCGTGTTATTTTATCAGTCTTGAGCATGGGTGGTGGGCACAGGCATTCGTATGCCCATGCTAAATTCTCAGTTTCAATATCGGTTTCTAGACACGGGCATGTCGAACGCTCGTGGCAACTTATCGCATCCTGTGTCTCCTCCTGTGGTGTGAGCACGGCCTAAGACATGCCCGTGTGTCTGGCTGTGTGGTTCTGGAAAACCTGTGTTCAGTGACTCAGTTAGTGAATTAAATGCTAAAAACTAAAATTTAAAGAAGTTAACACCGTTAGTGCTCGGGTTGCCTCCCGAGAAGCGCTTATTTATAGTCTAAGCTCGACTTACCTCTCTGTTGCATGGTCATGGTGGTACGAGGAGTTTACACTCCTAATCCCTGCTATCAATTTTATCAAAATAAGGTTTTAGACGAGTACTATTTACCTTGAACGTACCGAATTTGGATGAATTACCTCGACTGTGCCGTATGGGAAAATGCTAAGTACCGTAAGAGGGATTTCTCCATTAGGTTCAGAGGTGGCAATCCGAGGGTCTGCTGTATCTAATAGTACTTTGTCTCCAACCTTAAGTAGCTTTGGTGAAATATTGAGCTCGTTATGGGGTGGTTTTGGTCTATCGTGTGCTTTCGGTTTCTATGTCCGCCATTCATCTAGTTCCTCGACTTGTAGCCTTTATTCTTTATAGATTGGTTCTTTATTGTTATTTGAACAAGGCTCATGTGTACTCTTCGAACGTGTTTCCTGTAAAGAAGGTTGCACCACATGGTCAGTATTAATAGGATTACGAGCTTGAAGAGTAACTAATTCATCACCCACACGAAATGTGAGTTCACTTGTACCAACATCAATAACGGTTCTAGCAGTTGCTAAAAAGGGCCTTCCTAGAATTAAAGGTGCGTCACTACCCTCTTCTATGTCTAGAACAACAAAATCTATTAGGAATATAAATTCATCAATTTTTACAAGTACATCTTCAATGATACCTCTAGGAAATCTGATAGTTTTATCGGCTAACTGAATACTCATCCTAGTTTGTTTGGGTTTCCCAAGACCTAGTTGTTTAAACATTTTGTAAGGCATGACATTAATACTAGCTCCTAAATCAGCCAAAGCATTTTTAACATTTAAGCTACCAGTTAAACAAGGAATCATAAAACTCCCTGGATCTTTCAATTTTTTGGCCAGCTTGTTCTGTAGAATGGCTGAGAAAACTGCATTTAACTCCACATGTGAGACCTCATCCAACTTTCGTTTGTTTGCTAAAAGCTCCTTTAAGAATTTAACTACGTTTAGCATCTGCGAAAGAGCTTCAATAAACGGCAAGTTAATGTGTAATTTCTTTAATAGTTTAAGGAATTTACCAAATTTTTCATCTATATGGTCTTTCTTTGTCGCATTGGGGTATGGCACTCTTGATTTGTACTCTTTACTTACCGGTTTCTGCTCACTGTGGTCTACCTTGCCTTTACCTTTACTAACCACAATTCCTTGCCTCGGTTCTGGTTCAGGTTCAACTAACCCTTCCTTGTCTTGGATGGTAATTGCGTTGAGTTGTTCCCTTGGGTTAGATTTAGTGTTACTCGATAGGCTACCTTGTGGTCGTTTAGAAATCAATTTGGTGAGTTGGCCTATTTGAGTTTCGAGCCTTTGGATCGACGCATATTGATTTTTAAGTGCTTTGGAAGCAAGTTTTCGACACCGAGATAAATTTTGTTAGCATCTCCTCAAGGTTCAACTTCTTTTCCTGTTGGTAAGGTGGTTGTTGAAAAGCCAGAGGATGTTGTGGCCTTTGATTTCCTTGACCACCCCACAAGAAATTGGGATGGTTCCTCCAACCTGCATTATAGGTATTACTGTATGGGTTATTTTGAGATCTAGAATTATTGTTACCCATGTATTGGACTTGTTCCTCCTCGGTGTTAGGGTTGAAGGATTGATATTTCATGTGTGTTCCTCTTCCATTTGAATTGCACCTCATAATTGGATGTACCTGAGTAGAACCACACAAACCGTCAATCTTTTTTATTTAAGAGTTCTACCTAGTTAGATAGCATAGTAATCCATCGAGGTTGAAAACATCGACCGCTTTCATCGGCTTTGTCCTCAGAACTTGCCACTGATAGTTATTCAGTGACATTTCTTCAATAAATTCATAAGCCACTTTAGGTGTTTTGTTGTTCAAAGTTCCACCAGTGGCTGTGTCGATGTGTTGCCTCGTTGAGGGGTTCACACCATTGTAGAACGTCTGAACCTGTAGCCAAAGTGGTAACCCATGGTGAGGGCACCTTCTCAAAAGATCCTTGTATCTCTCCCATGCATCATAGAACATTTCTAGATCCATCTACACAAAAGAAGAGATGTCATTCCTCAACTTAGCTATTTTAGTCGGTGAAAAATATTTAAGTAAAAACTTTTCAGTCATTTGTTCCCAAGTAGTTATTGACCCTCGTGGTAACGCACTGTTTAGCTTTGTTCCTCAGTGAAAAGGGAAACAACCGAAGGCGTATGGCGTCATCAGAAATGCCATTGATTTTAAATGTGTCGCAAAACTCTAGAAAATTCACCAAGTGATTATTTGGATCCTCATCCTGCAAACCATCAAACTGAACAAATTACTGTATCATTAGAATCGTATTAGGTTTCAGTTCAAAATTATTTGCAGCAATAGCAGGCCTAACTATACTCGACTCAGTTCCTGTTAAATTTGGTTTAGCATTATCATACATAGTGCGTGGAGTAGGATCCTGATTTACTGGATCAGTAGCAATCGCAGGAGGTAGCGGATTTTCTTGATTTTCCCGATTTGCAACCATCTCCTCGGATGTGGTTTGAATATCGTCCTCTTGCTCTTCCTCTGTGTATCTTAAGCTTTGCCTTATTTCTTTTCAATTTCTACGAGCTGTGCGATCGATCTCATTATAAAAAGGTAATGGTCCCGACGGGTTTCTTCTAGTCATACACTATAAAAAACCTGCCTGAAGCGAATAAAAGAGACAATTAGAAAAGGAAATAAAAATTTAAATTGCAAATAAAGTAAAATGGCTAAAGTAATAAAAATCGAGTGTTCCTAATATCTTAGTCGTCGCAATAAGTTTTAAAAATTTATTTATAATTAACCGTTCTCGAAACTAACTATTACCTCGACAAAGGCAAGCGCACCTTATTGAATACTAGTATAGCTTATGGCAAGACCGGATTGTCGAACCCAAAGGAACCAAGAGTACTAGTAATTACTTTCTTTTTATTATCTAGCCTAAAAATTAAGCGATTTGTTTATCTAAACTAATTAACTAAACTAAGGGTGCACAGAGAGAAAATTGGGGAAAAGCTTTTGGGAAAACTCGATTGATTAAGACAATACCCAAGGAAAAATCCACCTAGACTTCATTTGTTATTTGACTCTGAATCAGACGATTTATTCATTTGACTTGATCCATAGAAATCCCTTAGTTATATTGTTATCTCTCTCGAGACTAATAACGTCTAACCCTAGGTTGATTAATTGAAACCGCTTTCTAATTTACTCCCTAGTGTTGTATTAACTCAATCTATGGATTCCTTTATTAGGTTTCACCCTAATCCGGCAAAATCTTGTCACCCTATCTCTAGGCGTGCAATCAACTCCGCTTAATTATGTTAGATCTACTCTTAAACAGGGACTTTTGCTCCTCCGAATAAGCACATTAGTACTTGAATCGATATCCTGGAATATTAAAACAAGAATTAATAATTCATAATTAAGAACAAGTCAAATATTTATCATACAATTTAGATAATAATAACAAGATCCGTCTTAGGTTTCATTCTCCTTAGGTATTTGAGGGGTTTAGTTCATATTTATGAAAGAAAACATCTCAAAATAATAAAGATAACAAAACATAAAGAAAACCCAAAAACTCTTAAGGGAATTGAAGGGAGATCATCAGTCTTGAAGGTGAATCCGGCTCCTGAGATCGATCAATCGGCTTCCATCGAGTAATTCTCTGCCTCCTACTCCGTGTCCGTTCTAATTGCCTCCTCAAGTGTTTAAATAGGCTTTAGAATGCCTAAAAGCCCTCAAAAGTGGTCTTTTCCGAATAGGACTAAACTTGGGCTCGACAGGGACACGCCCATGTGTGATTTCTTCAATACCATGCTCAATGCTATTAAATAGGCACGAGCGTGTGGTCTACCCGTGTAAGTCGTGTGTCGATTCTGTCAAATTAACATGGGTGTGTATTCTACCAGTGTGAGGAGGTTCAAGCCGTGTTAAAGCCTGTTAAACCTACACAGGCATGTGATCTACTCGTGAAAGGAACTTTAGGCCATGTTGATTTCCCATGTTGGCCCGTTTTCCCCGTTTTTTGGTCGTTTCTCGCTCTTTTTGCCCTCCTATACTTGCCTAAGTCTAAAACATGAAATTAAAGAATTAGGAGAATAAGATTCACCAAATCTAAGGACAAATCATCCAAAAATGTGCTAAGCATGGGACAAAAATATGTATAAATTATGGTTTATCAACAATCGAAGATATATGATGGTAACCTAGGATGCAAATGTTGTTTAGCACGGAAAAACAATATGAGGATGAAGATATCGTTGGAGATGAAGATGGAGACATAGGTGGGGATGGAGATGACAAAGATGAGCCGAAACCCAAACCATGACAAAATCCTCATCGTAATCGACATCCACTGGGGGCAAAGCCAGGAAATTTCAAAGGGGGACCGAGATAATAAAAATAATAAATTTAAAAATAAAAATTAATTAAAGAAAAATAATTTAGTAAATAAAAATAAACTAGAAAGAAAATTTAAAATTTATTTTAATTGCACTATTCGATCATTGACCTCACTAAAATCATCAATTATTTTTTTATATTAAAATTTTCTGCAATTTCTTTCTCAATGTACACAACCAAAGAACTTCTTAAAAAATATCTTCCATCTTACTACGAAGTCAAGTCTTCACAATCTTCATAGCAGAAAAAGCACGTTCTAAGAAATGCTGTTGAAATTAGAAGAGTCAATACAAGACAAATCAATCTGTCAACGAGTGGGTACATGACTAACTTTCCACTCTCAACTAAGCTTCTACAAAGTTCAGAAGGTGATTATATTTTTCTCAAATCAGGGTGCTTACATTCACCAAGTTCATAATGCTTCAGCTCAGATAGGAGACGTTTTTTCTCTTGTTGAGAAAAATGTTCTGGATAGAACTTGTTTACAAGAATGCAAATTTATCAATATCAAATAACTTGAAAAAATTCTTTGGGATCTAAAGCTATAGTAAGAGTGAGAAGCTCGACATCATGTTCGTTAAACCTGCTCTTCAATTCTTGCAACTGAGTATCTATTGTAGCAAAAAAATATATCCACTCGTTAATGATGCTCCACTGTAACATCTTGCTTTTTATTGAGACTACGACCCACAATGTATTGAGCATTCATATCTGGAAAATCAAACTCCCAAGTTTCACAAAAAGATATCACATTTTTCAATAATTCATTCCATCCATCATCTCTCAACTTTTGAATTAAATCTTTCATTGTCAGAACTAAACTCATGGCATTTAATATATCTTGAGAACGACGTTGCAAAGCTTGACAAAAGTTATCAGCAACCCCTAAAACTTCCTTCATCATATGCAAAATAAAAGTAAACTCAAAAGATCAAATCTATTATATGCGTTATAAGCATCTCCTTGCTGAGAATATTTAAAAGTGGTATTTTTTAGATTTTCAAGAACCGTACTAGTAGCATTGTACATCTTTAGTAAACTAGTAACTAAGTTTAAATGGGAACTCTATCGAGTCTCACCAGGATGTTGTAAAGTGCCAATCTGATTCATTCCTGTTCCAGTTGCTAACTCATTGATGGATACCAAATGAGTTATTTCAACTACTTGGGCTTTTTGTAATTCATTGTGCCATTTGGAAGAAGCCGAAGCAATATTAACAATATCAGACAAGTCTTTAAAGAATTGATACACTTCAACCACTTCTCTAACTGCTACAACCAATGCTGACTGAAGACAATGAGCAAAATAGTGAACATAATAAGCATATCGACAATCATTCAAAATCAAAGCTTGCAAGCCGTTAAATTCCCCACACATATTGCTTGCTCCATCATAGCTTTGACCTCGGATATTTTGTATGTCAAAACTATGTTGCAAGAGAACATTAAAAATCACATTCTTCAAAGTCAATGATACAGTATCTTTAACATGGACTATATCAAAAAACTGTTCTTTTACCTATCCTTGTTTATCAACAAACCTCAAAATAATTGCCATATGTTCTTTTTTGACTTGTCTCTCACTTCATCCACAATAATGCTGAACTTTCTCTCACCAATTTCTTCATGAATTACATTACGAACTCTACTAGCATAAATTTGCAATATCTCTTTGTATTGTTGAAGAAGTATAACTAGCATTTCGTGGAGCACTTCTCAAAACATCTTCAACTTTTTCATCATACGATGCTAATAGTGATAACAATTCAAGAAAGTTCCCATGATTTTTTGATCCTGAGCTTTCATCATAACCTCTAAAAGCACACCCTTAAATTGACAACCATTGAACAACATCTATACTAGTTTTCAGATGTAAATGATTAGCTGCAATTTGTTGTGTTGCTTTTCTATCAAGTGATACTTCAATATGTTGAGCTTGATTTATTAAATCTACATAAGCTCGTTGTGCATTGTTATGCAGTGAATTCAGATCTTTTCCCATATTTATCAAAAAAGCACAATTTCATCCATCATATACCTTTTCCCAATTACTAAAGCCACTATAAGTAAATGCGGTTGATTCAAAATGACTACTTAGATTGCTATTAAAAAGAAAACAAGGCAAACAAAATATTAGATCTTTAGAAGGTGAATATTCTAACTAGGAAAATTGTTTAAACCATGATGGTAGAAAATAACGAGAATGCTATTTTGAATTGGAAGCAAGATATTCTGAAAGAATAGGCTGATATGGTCCAGCCTTAATATAAGCTCTTCGAATTTCATTACACATATTAACCGGATACTCATATATTTGCTTACGTAACCAGGTTCACATTCTAAGTTAGACAAATCAAGTGCCTCATCTTCAACTCTAAGAATTTTAGAAGGACAAGCATCAGAGTTTAAAGGAGCAAACGATGAAGGTGGTACCTCAATTTGTGACGCTTTTGAAAGTGATTGTGCTGTCTTTGTACTTTTCTTTTTAAAAAATGAATCAATTGTTTTTGACTTCATAACTACAATATCTTAAAAGATAAAAAAATTAATAACTATAAAATAAAATTAAACTATAAACTTTAAAATACAATAAAAAGAATTGTAAAATTGTAAAAAGATGAAAAAAACCTTAGAAGATGAACTCGATGCCGTGTTTAAAGGAAAAACGTTGATGAGAGTAGTTGTTAATATCAATAGTAAAAGAGACTTCTTTTTCTAGTTAACAAATTGAATTTTAAACTAAATTCACATTTAATGTTATATTAAAAACTGAACAACTATCATCTAAAAAAAAGTTGTAATATATTATATAAATATTTAAAGTTAAAAAGTTAAAATATATTATATGGAAAAAAATAAAAAAATAAAAAGAAAGATTTTTTTTACGTTCAAAGTTGGAAAGGGGGGCCAAAGTTTTCAAATATTAAGGGGCTAAATAATAAATATTTATTTTTATAATTTTAGGGGGATCGGGGCCCTTTCCAGCCCCCCTAGATTCGCCTTTGCCTACCGGGATGTGGAACACATTCAACCAAATGACGGAGATGATTTTTTTATTTTAAATTTTTTTCATGCACATCATCATTTAGTTTGTTAACTTTTTTTTTAATAAATGTAATACCCCTTATCTAGTCCGATCGCCGAACCTGGGTAATAAAATGGTACAAGAAAATACAAACATATATATAATTTACACTAACTCCATTTGCATACTATGCAATGTAATTATTTAAAGTCTACAAGGATTTAATTGTGAAATTCAGGCATGAAATAGGATTGAATTGTAAAATTTTGAAAATTCTAAAGTTTTTAAGTTGGTATTTATATTTTATGCTGGGTATTGATGTTGTATTGGTACTTATTAAATATCTATACCAACTCAAGATTCTGTTTACTATGCAAAACAATAGTATCGATATTTACTTTTGAGTATCGATATTTTATGAAAAAGTATGGGTACTCATATAAATATCGATACCATTTTGGCAGTTTGTTTGTTTTAAAACTGTTCATATGGCCAAGTATTTATAGCAGATGCCAAAATATTGATACTTGAGCTCAGAAATGATAAAATCTATCTTTAAATTGTCTATTTCATGATAAAAATCTATCTTTAAATTGTCTATTTCATGAAACCTATGATGAATCTTATTATTTAATTTCTGTTTTTACGCGATAAATACTTAATTCTTGTTCTCAATTATATATGCTTATTTTGTGTTTTAATATTTTTGGGATACTAATTCATGTTTAATGTGCTTATTTCAATGGAGCAAAAGTCCCTTTAAGAGTAGATCTAGCATAATTGAGTGGAGTTGCATGCAATCCTAGAAATAGGATGACATAAATCTACCGGATTAGAGTCAAATCTAATAGGGGAACCCATAGATCGAGTCAATGTGACAATAGGGGTTTTAATTAGAAAGAGATTTCAATTAATCAACCTAGAGTCAGTTGTTCTTACTCTTGAAAGAGATATTAACATAATTTAGGGATTTCTACGGATCAAGACACAAGTGATAAATCGTTTAATTCAGATTCATAATAATAGGTGAAGTCTAGGTGGATTCTTTCCTAGGTATTGTCTGTCTCATTGGTTATCTTTGTTTATTTTCCTATTTCATTCTCTGTTGCATTATTCAATAATTTAGATTAGTAAATTTAGATTAAAAACAATCAATCCAATTTTTCGGCTAAATAATAGAAAAATGGTAATTGCTAGTGCTTTTAGTCCTCGTGGATACGATATTCCCTATTCACCATAACTATACTATTGTTTGATAGTTGCACTTGCCTTAGTCGTATTTATAGTTAGTTTAGTGACCATCGCATAACAAAACATTAATCAAAGCATATCACATAACATATAATTTTCTCCACTATTAAACATTAAACATATGATCCAAGCTTCCTAACAAGATAATAACAACATGACTATTTCCATCATGTACATATACACTTATATAAATAACTTCCAAAATGCCATCCAAAATACTCAATGTTCATTATAATCATTAGACATCCTAGGTACATGGCAAGACCAAAATGAATACATCACCAGCACTTGAGTTCGAGATTACCACTAGATGCTAAAGTTGATGAATCAAAACGTACCAAACCTATGCATGGAAAATAAAATCATACGTTGAGTATACTCAATGGTATTTCAATAATTCGAATATTAATATCTATTCTAACACAAAATAATGTATAAATTAACATAATTAATGAAATGCAACATAACAACTACTATACACCATTTCACTTATTCATTTCTCAAAACCATCACATTATTATCAATACTAGAACATGATAAATTCATTACATATACCATTTGGTAATTCAAATCATATTCTAGCACATTCCATCTCATAGTTTACCATGAATACGTTTAAAGTTCATATTCATCCTTAATTTAAATGTTCCACCATCATGGTTTCAGTTTTCATCTATAATTCCCTATTAACATGACCCGGACTCAGATGGATATGCGGATTCAACCAACAAATGTAGTAATAAGTTGCGCCCTGCACTAGCCAGTAAATGTCAACAAATAAATGTGTCTAGCACTGGTCGGTACAACAAACAAATGGGGTGCCCAACACTCCCCGATCCATAGTCGAATAACCCTAAACTCTTCCTATCTTATGGCATACCAGTTATACCCGACCTTGCCCAAACAGTTAATAAGGAAAAATGTTTCTCAATTCAATTCAACATACTAAATCTTTAATATCAAATCATGTTTCCATCAATTCATAATCCATTATCATGCATCTGTCAACATTGTTCATTCCTCATATCAATTCAATTCAGCATATAATTCAATACACGTTATTTTCATAACCATCAAATAAGTCTATTTCCACAACTAATCATTCAACCACATCCATTTAATTCAATTAGTATTTCACACATATTTTTAAAGAACTAACTCACCTTATAATCTTACCATATGATGCAATGTTTATTTGCAACAATTGAAATAATTCAGATTATAGAAATACAAACTGTGAACTCCGAGCTATTCATCGACAACCTTATATTTTCCTTTCTCTTTTCAGGGATCCGAATCGAGGTTAGCTACGGGTTAAAACAAATAATACATGTCATTAATACACAACCAAATCCACATTCAATTTCTAATTTATGTAACTTTTTCATCTTTATTCAATTTAGTCCCTAAAACCGGGACTAACATAACTTTCACAATTAACCTCAAATTTTTATACCAATATCACTTTAGACCTAATTTAACTTCCTATTTCTCATTTTTATCCCAAAATTTTGAAATTGCTACAATTTAGTCCCTATAGCAAAAAAATCATCAACTAACTTTACATTTTAGTCCTTTTTCAATTCTAAACTTAAAACCTATCAATTTAACCTCAAAACTTCAACTATCCATCAATGGCAACATCTTCAATCTTTAACTATACCGAAAAATAGGACATGGGTCCGCTAGATTAAGCTACCGAGATTTCAAAAACACAAAAATTACAAGAAAAAAGACTAAATTGACTAAACCAAATTGAAGCTTGAAATTAAAAGCCCTAAACTGTGTGTTTCTTCTTCTTCCTTTTCTTCTTGTTTTGAAATTGTAGAAATGAAAAGAGAAATGAGTTTTCTCTTTCATTCCACCAAGTTATCGTCTTTTTTCTTAATTAAAATTTTAATTCATTTATTATATTATTCACTAATGTTTTATAAAAATAAACATACATACCACTAACTTAACAGATCATATAAGCACATTCACTAGGTATAATTCCCATTTAAGCCCGTTATACTAAATTCTAATTCTAATTCCTTAACAATTAAATTTTTGACACTTTTATGATTTAGTCTTTATATCTTAATTAATTATTAATTCGACAAAATTACCTAACCAAAATTCAATTCACTTTTAATATAACTCTGTAAATATTTAATAAAAATATTTATGAGTCTAATTTATGAAAATGGGATTCCGAAACCATAAATTCTGACACCACTAACTTTTGAATCGTTACAATTTATATATTTATTGCTTTTATTAATATTTGTATTCTATTTTTACATCATTAATCTACTTATTTATATTTTATCATAATTTTTATTTTATGTTTATTAAAAAAAAGTAAAAATATAGCTTAATTAATTAATTTTTTAATCTGATCCTCACTTCAATGTTGCCACCATTGGTCTATCTTCTCTCGAATTTTCATATTGTTGCGTATCCAAATAGATTTTGATCGACCTTTTGGCTTGCAACGCAACTCAATATTCTATAGAAAATCAAATAGAGAGTTCGAAATAAATGACCATCTACCTTCATTTAAGATCGATGGGAATTCAAACTTCTATACTTTATATATCCATTTTAGTTTGTACACTTCATCAACATACTTCATGCAATTTAAATGTGTTGAGGCACATGAAGCAATTACATGAGCACATGGAAAACGAAGTGCTTGAAATCTCGTACAAACGCAGGTCCTTTGTTTTAGGTATACACAATACAATCCCCCGATGATACCCTCGTCGGGTCTATGAAACTCTGTAACCCGAAATATTTCATTTAGACGCAAGTGACCCACTGCAGACATAGAGTTCGCTCTTGTTGCATTTTCTATCATATCTTTCCTCACTTCCTCACACCAATTGTGTATGCCCTTTATCTATCAAACATATTTTTTCGCCCGTTTTGGAGACAACGCTAATAAGAAAAAATATATTTCTTTGACCACCGACATTATCGAAAAATGATACGTCCCTTTCAATACAGAATTTATGAATTCTGCTAGGTACATTGTCATATGTTTGTATCGTAGACCTCCATCATATGATTAAGTCTATTGTTCATTAGGTATCTCATCAAGGTATTCATCATTTTTTTTTGTTTATTGCTCGCAAATTCTCCAACATTTCATAGAATCGATGTTGGATGAACTCGTACCCTATCGAAGAAAATAAAGAATATATCAATGAATGCAAATAATGTATATATTAAAGAATGATATATAATATAATATTTGTTAAGTACCCATGTTAGTAACTGACCTACTACCAATTGTAGTAGTCAATTTGGGTCAATTCCGCACTTAAGGACCTTATTTTCTAAGCAATTTAGTATTTTATATTTTTCTTTCAGTATTTAGGTCTTAGGATAGAATATTAATAAAATATGTGTTTTTTAACACATTTTGTAGGTGTTGTGACCCAATAGGCAGATACGGGCCTTAGGTTGTGCAAATATGTTCAATTGAGTGTATAGAATGAAAATATAAAGGCTCAATTGATGTGGAAGCAGAGTGATGAATAAGCTTCCAGGGATGTCAAGGCACAAAGAAACAATACAAGGCAGAATTTTGGTGTCGTGTCGCGCCACGCAACGGATGTGGCACAACACACGTCGATGTGCTTCCCAAGTTTATCATGGTTATTTTTGTTTGCTCAATCAAACTTATATGAATACCTGAGACGTGCCAAAAACCTAATTTGGGCTGCCAACACTTCTATAAATAAGACATTAGGGGTTGAATTTAACTAAGTTGTCCTATACACCTTTATAAACCCTAGTAGTTTAGAAGTAGATTTAGTTTATTTTCTTTTCGATTTTTTATACTATTTTTTTCCTCTTGACATAAGTTTTGACTCAAGAGTTTACTTATTCAATTCAAATATTTTAGTTTATGTTCTTTTGTATTTGTTTTATTTCTTTATTCCAATTGAAAGATTTACTACTCTGTTCCCCATTCGAGATCTAATCCAAGATTATGCAAATCTCTTTTCTCTTCCAAATCAATTATGTTCTTCACATTATTTATTCAATCAAGATAGAGATTATGAATTAATGTATGTCTGGGGATGTGATTAACGGAGGATTTAAGGTTTCTTGATAGGGATTAGTTGGTACGAATTACGTGTGCTTAAACTAATAGGCTTGACGACCCTAAGAAGTTATCATAGGCATGACGAGGTTGAGAGATAAGTCAAACAGAGTAAATTGTAATTTATCCTGGTTGAGAAAGTGAGTTCGGGAGATAAGTGACTATCAACCAATTGATTAGTTAATTAGAGGTTGAGAGGTAATAATTGGTTAATCGATAGCTAATCTATCCTAAAACCCTAATATAAATTTAGTTACAAACTCTAAAGCAAGTTAATCTTCCTAATTAGTTTTTTTTATTTCATTTGTTTATTTTTCTTTCTTTCTTTCTTTATTTTCATTATTTATTTATTTTTATTCCATCAACTTATTTTATGGTTTATCGTAATATAGGAATCAACTACTACTTATATTTATTTTTGTAAAATGGTTTTCATTATTTACTCCATCCTCCCTTGGGTATGATCCTCAGAATACTTTTAAAGTATTTCATTGTACTAAACTATATTACAATTTGACCTGTGCACTTCCGGACATCGTCGTTCTTAACTCTTATATTTTTGGTGTGATATTTAACTATAAACGATAACTTATCAAGGCATTGTCGGAATGTGTATGATTCTTTCAAGACGTAATTTCCTAAGTCATGTATGATTTATTCTTTTGTTGGCATGATACATTTGTAAGAAAAACCCCTTGTGCTACATAGTTTACAATATCAGCATTCCATGGCATCCCATGTGTTACGTGCATTACTTGGCCTTGCTCAATTCAGAACAAGTACTCATTGATGAATTTCTTATTTACTGTCATGTCCCTTTCTTTCTCCATATCTATTTCTAGCATCGAGAGATGATCTGTAACTTGGTTTTTCGTCCCTATCCTGTTTAAGATTCAAAGGTCAAACTCTTGAAATTGTAGTACCCACCTCATTAATTGGCCTTTTTTTGTTTCTTCTTCGTAACATACATCAAGGTCGAATAATTAGTGTAAATATATACCAGATTCCCCCATTAAGTAAGGTAGAAATGTTACCTACCACTATTAAAATTGCTAATACACGAACCAAATCAGAAACTCTTGGTGGGAAATAGGAAACGACAACCGGGTCCTTTGTAAGAAGATGATATTACTATCAATACAAATTCAATAGGTCATCAATACAAGCAAAGCTAAAAATTGAACGAAGAGAAAAACACAACTGAACATACTTAAGGAAGTGGAACACTCGAACAGCCAGTTAATCTTGAGTATGGAAGAGTATCCAAATGAATTAGGAGAAATAACTTCACGAGAAATTATAGAACCAGTTGAGGAAAGGGTGGCTGAACAAAAAGATCAATCGGGAGTTGGCTTCACTGTCTCAACGACAATAGGTTTTATTGATAGGAACAACGCACAAGGACCAGACATTGTGAATCTTTCTCATTGACCAAAGACAATAATATTAGTTGTTAACCTAGTGGAAAAATACCCGAAGTCTCGAGACCTTGTGAAAGAGAACAAAAAAATACAATTATGGGGGATATGTTTAATTCGAATATCTTTTACAAGATATTGGTCTTTAATTAGACACACTGAAGGTTCAATGATTCAGGGATTTTCTGGATGTTGACAAAAATCAGAAAAATACACATTGACAGGATTTATGCTTACAAGGCTAGCATTAAACAAACAAGACTATTGGCAAGCGTACGGACCAAGGCCGAAGGAACCACGAATCACTGAATTACTACAAAAATCATCCAATAGACTTATAATCCAATGTGCAGAAAAACCCGAAAAATTTTGGAATCAGAACTCAAGTCACGTGGTACATACTGACGTTATAATAGAGACATGCAAGGTACCTTCCATAACGTTATTCTTGTTAAAGGCATTATTTCAAAACGTTATGCAATAACACTCCCCAAATCTATTGTGGAACAAAAACTATAAAAAACGTCAGGGTGTTCATGTTACTATTTGATTTTAAAAGGGACTAATCATTACGATCTGTGGAAAGAATTGACAGTGATCATTGTAAGTCAAAATGGTAAATTCAGAGAGTAAGATAAACGAACAAAGGCAGAATGGCATGACAGATGCTGGACTAATACCAACAGAAACAAAACATACGAGACGTCCAAATGCACATTAACTGATTTGACGGATGAGTCTAATAGCAAGACCTGACATCTTTAGTTAACTCTAACTTACTATATATTAATGTATATTATACTAACCAATTAGGTGAAATTTTATTGACAGCATGCCCTAACCCGAAGGATTATCTAAAATGTTAGAAAATTATAAAGTGAGCTATTTAAGCCTAGTGTGAGTACTAACTTAAGTAGCAACATACATTTCTTAAAAATTGCAAAATTTATATAACAACGCAATTTCATAGACAGCAGTATGCATGGTGATGTCAATGCACAACTTTTTAGAGATTAGTACCAAGTTTTCAGAAAAACGTTCTTACCCAACTCTGCTACACACCATAAAAGAGTTCTCAAAACTTGTTCATCTAATAACACACTAACAATGTAGACAAGCCACTAGAAAATGTAGACAAGTTGCTAGATACAAATATATATGGATAAGCCACGAGAATTGCAAATAAACTGCCAGAAAATATAGTTAAACCACTAGAATGTGCATATCATTAAACTGTTAGAATCTTCCTCTTTTCAATATCGTCTCAACCCCATGCATGTGATATTGTATATAGAAACAAATATTTTCAGTGGGCATGCTTAACATGTGAATCAAATTTTTATAACAGAAATAGTGGCACAATTTATTTTTCATACTTATCAAATAATGCCATAAAATCACATAACATGAGTGTCAAAACATAAACATGATATCTCATTCATCAATAAAACACACAAACACATTCATATAATCATGGATTAAATAGTTCAGAATCATTTACTTGGAAATTATCATTTTTAATGGATTTATCATCCCCTTTGAATACATAGTGTAATCGCATATAGTCACATTTAAAGTACTTATAAAAGTATAAATCATATATATATATATTACTTAGCAATTATTCATACAATTTTTGTATTAAGTTAGACCTGCACTTGAATTTAGTAGACCAAATGCAACACTACACTCCTTTGAACACCCACTCTCAGATCTAATTAGATCAATCACAAATCTGAGTGCAAAACAATAATCCATCAATAAAGCGTTATTTTAGTTATCCCTTTTTTAATAAGATGAGGTTTAATCTGGATTTCCAATCCCACACTTACGCTTATACAACCAGAATAAGAGTTGTGATTCACTTCTAAAAGTTAAGGGTGGTTCAAGTTGTTAGCAATCGGTCTTTCATCACACGAATAATACACGAGATGTTAATATCGAAGAAAAATGATATCTAATACTACTACTATATTCGGCCCTTAATAAAAAGAATGGGAAAGCAGTGATGATTTATAGCCGAATCATCACATACTTAATACGATTGGGTTAGAAGGATCGACAGTTCATCGAGGTCTTGATTTGAAGAATGAGTAGAGGCTATAGGAAAATCATCATTAAAAATACAACAATGGGTATAGGATTTAGTAAAAATTTTAAAAAAAATAAGAAAAGAGAAGTAGAATTTCGATTATGACTAGAGAGTTGAGAAAATGGAAATGAAGAAAAATGGTGACTAACAATAGTGGTGATGTGGCGATGCGATGAAGGTAGTATGCGGCGATGCGATGAAGGCAGTAATGGTGGTGGTTCGGAGGTGGTGCAGTGGTGGTCCGGTAGTGGTGTGGTTAATAATTAGTGGTGAAAAATGGAAAAACTATGAAGCAAAAGAGGTGGTTTCGAGGTTAGAAATGAAAGAAAAAGTGAGAATGGGGGAGTAATGAGGAGGAACAACCAAGAAGAGAGGAGGAGAAAGCAAAATGAAAAAAAATGAGAATAATGGCTACTATGGTGGGGTTGACGATTCAAGCTAGAAAAAAGAAAGGAAATGGAAACTTGGAGGGGCAAAGGCATGAAAAGTGGATTAAATGGGACATGTAGAGTGAAAAGGGGGCTAAATAAGGAAGGTTGACTCACTAAAGGAGGAAAGAAATCTTTATAATATGGCAACAGTAGGGGGACGACACAAGGGTGTTGACCAAGGATTTATAAGTTAAATTTTTTTAAAAAATCATGAGGGTGTGGGGAATTGAACATAAGACCTAAGGGAAATTAATTAGGCTCTTAACCACTGGGCTAAATTAGTTACTTGTTCATGAACTAACAGATTTAAAATAAAATATGGGGTGTGACAAGACTGCTTATACTAATTCTTCTCTTCATCAAAATTTGGTGGATCCCCTTATAAACAAGCTTACTTGCATTCTTATACATTTCTACCATCTTTTTTTATCTTTGTAGTTTGGTAGATTCTCTTATTATCCCGTTTGCCCGTGTTTTCAGATGTGTTGTGATCATCCTAGTATGATACTCGTCGCGAGAATCATAAAATGGTGTCCCTTTTTGTGCCCTGTCGAATTCCTGGTTCATTATCCTGGTAGACTTTATTTGTTGCCATAGCCCAACTATAGTCTTATACAATATGGTGCCATGTTTTCTCATAGACCTTTGATTCCAAAGAATCAGTCAGCCTCTTCTGAGGTATTGCCCCGAATGACCTATATACCATTGCATGGTGTCACCTCGAAGGACCAATGATAACCGTCGTCACGGTGTCACTCCATAAAGTCGATAGACCGCTGTCATGGTGTCACTCTAGCAAACCAGTAGATAGCATTCCATAATGTCGCCCAACTCCCTTGAATCTCTATTTCAGTCTGTCTATTCCTCTATTACGCCAATTATTCATATCTTTATTTACCCTGTAAGGGTAAACTCTATACTCCACATATAATGTAATCATGCATTTCACGCAAATCAAAGTACATAGTACGTCACTTATTTAAATGTCAGGTGATAACAATTTGACATTCGGTAATCATACTTACGAATGTTCACATACTTGTACAGGGTTATGTATTCACAGCATACAATTGTGTCTCATTGAGTGGCCTACAGTGAATCAGGAAAAGATTTTTTTATCTACATTGATGCCTTATTAAGTGGCCTCGGTTATGTTTTGATGGAAGACGAAAGAGTGATCGCGTATGCACCCCGTTAACTAAAAACGCATGAATGTAACTATCCGACACACGACTTAGAGTTAACTACTGTGGCTTTTGCTCTAACGATCTGGAGACACTATCTGTACAGTGAAAAGTGTCACATTCATATCGACCATAAGATCTTAAATACCTCTTATCACAAAAAGAGTTCAATTTGAGACAATGACGTTGGGTTGAGCTTCTAAAAGATTATGATTGTGTTTTGATTATCATCCTGGTAAAGCTAACGTCGTAGCTGACGCATTGAGCAGGAAAACAGTCATTGAGTTGTGAGCGATATTTGCCCAACTTAGTATCAATAATGATGGGAGCTTGTTGGGCGAGTTGAAGGTCAAGCCGATGTTGCTTGATCAGATTAAAGTAGCACAGTTAGATGATGTTAAATTAGAGAAAAAAAGAGACATGGATCAAAATGGCGCACTAGAAAGTTTCAGTATTGATGATTGTGATTGTTTAAGATTTCAAAATCGAACCTTTGTTTCAAATGTTACAAAATTAAAAGAGTTGATACTTCACAAAGCTCATGAAAATTCTTTTTTTTTTACATCCTAGAGGAACAAAAATGTATCGTGACTTATGAGAAGTGTATTGGTGGCCAGGAATGAAAAGAGATGTAGTTGAGTTCGTAGCTAAATGCTTAACTTGTCAACAAGTTAAGGCAAAACATCAGGTTCCCGCAGGATTACTTCAGCCCATTTCTATTCCTGAGTGGAAATGGAATACATCATGACGGATTTTGTAACGGGATTACCTTTATCTCCGAGCAAGAAAAATGTTGCGTGGGTGATTGTTGATTGACTTATGAAGTCGGCCCATTTCATTACAATCAGAATAGATTGGTCACTTTAAAAACTTACTGAAGTGTATTTTCAGGAAATTTTGAGGTTGCACGGTGTCCCTATGTTGATTATCTCTGATCAAAATCCATGTTTCACTTTGAGATTTTAGAAACAGTTGCATGAATCTCTTGGTATGAGGCTCAATTTCAGTACAGCCTTTCTCCCGCAGACAGACAGACAATCTGGACGTGTAATTTAGATTTTGGAATATATGTTTCTCACTTGCGTAATCAATTTTGAATTAGGTTGGGAATGTTATTTACCTTTGGTCAAATTCGTATACAATAATAGTTTCCAATCGAGCATTTTAATAGCCTCGTATGATGCCTTATATGGTCGTATGTGTCAAACACCTGTTTGTTGGACAGAATTGTGTAAAAGAAAGATTGTTGGGCCGAAATTGATTCAAAAAATGGAAGACATTGTTAAGATGATCCTAGATAGATTGAAAACAACTTTTGTAAGACAGAAATCATATGCAGACTTGAAACGTAGAGATATTGAGTTTGCTGTTGGTGACAAGGTGTTTCTAAAAGCGTCACCCTTGAAGAAAGTTCTGTGATTGACAAAAAAGGGAAGCTGAGTCGTCATTTTATTAGACTGAATGAAATCACTGAAAGAGTGGGACCAATTGCATATCGGTTGGCATTACTAGAGGAATTACAGAAAATGCACGACATTTTCCATGTGTCAATGCTTAGAAGGTATTGATTGGATCCGTCTCACGTTATTTCCATAGAAGAAATTGAGATTCAACCTGATTTATCTTATGAAGAAGAACCTGTCAAAATTTTAGTTTGCGAGGTGAAAGAATTGCCTAATAAACGTGTTCCATTAGTAAAAGTTCTATGGCATAGCCATAGATTGAGGAAGCGACTAGGGAACCCAAAGAGACGATGAGATCTCAATATCCCCACTTTTTTCAGGTAAATTTCGGGGAAAAAATTTAATTAGTGGGGGAGAATTGTAACAACCAGATAGTTAGGGTGTCGAAAAAAGTATTTTCGAGACTCTATTTTCGTAAATCAATAAATATTTAATTAAATATTTACAAAGTTAGTTAGATAGCTAATTAATTTTTGGATTAGTTAATTTTTTGAAATTAGTAGTTATTAAGGTATAGAGAGGGTTAAAAATTGAATTATAAATTGAAATATGCTAAAAGGGTGTAACACCCCAAATCTTCAAAATCCCGAAAACTCTGTTAAAAATTGTTTTGCATGATGGTGATGTGGTTGTATACTTGCCTTAGTGGTTTAGTGCTCTAGGAGAGTCTGGGAAGTCATGGGTTCAAGCCCTAACTTGAACAAAATTTTTAGCTTCTTATTGAATAAACCCTTGATTCCTACTAATAGACTTTTAAATTAATGAGAATGTTGCATGATATAAAGGGCTTACTAGTCAGGTGGCAAAGGGCGTGTGGAGTATTGCTTGAGGTCGAAGGTTCGAGGCCTGTTAATGCAAAAGAGTATTTTAGTTTTGTTTTAATCCTGATGTTGGGAAGGTGTTGTAGTGGGATTAAAATTAGAGTGTTGAAGGAGTAAGAGGTGTTGTGGCCGAATTTTAGGGAGTGGTTGGAGGGAATTTCTGTTGCTAGGGAGTTGGGTGAGTGGGATAAGGATTGAGTGATTTTAGGAGCGATATTCGGAGTAAAAGTAGGGATTTGAATGGAGTAATAGTGGGTGTGTCAATTGTGGACTCTCACCTTTGGCATTTTCAGCTTTTGGACAAAAGCTGCGCATTTGGTCATTGTATTGTTTTGACTCTTTTCTCTTTGGTGAATTTCAACCTTTCAGTTTTGGTCGTTTCGTTTTTGATCATTTTAGGTCTTTTCGGATTGTTTCTCTTAACGTTTTGGTCACCGATTTTCTTGTTCCTCTTCTCTCTAGCATCAAGATTCTTTGGCTGAATATCCATTGTCTGCCTACCTCCCTATCTCATTCGGTTTTGACCTGTTGTGACCGATTCATTCTTTTTTTTCTTCTTCCTCCTTCTCTCTAGTACAATCTAATCCTTGCTGGCCGAATAGTGCTCCTGCATTGACCCTCGGTGAACCGATTCTTTCTTTTGTTCTTCTCTGTCGATCTAGAGGGTAAGTGTTGTTTTATTGAATTTTGTTTCTGTTCATCCCTTTTCTCTTCTACCGTATTTATGGTTCTCCTTTAACACTTTCTTTTCTATCAACGATTATTAGGGGAGTCATAGCGCTAGTTCTGCCTCGTTGTAGTGGCTATCTTTTGGGGATTTCGAACTGATTTCTCTCAATCTCTAGTGTCAGTTTACACTTCGGTAAGTGGTTATGCACCTAGTTCAATTTATGGGCATGTACTATGTTATTTATATGATCATTTTAGAACGCAGGTAATCTCGAAAGGTGGTTGTAGGCAGCTTCGTGTATCAGTTTAAAAGAGGAATCTTCAGTAGTTCATCAAAGGCAAGTATTAGTGGAATTTTGGCATTAAGTATAAGAGTGAAATGTTTTTCATTTGTCATTGGTTGATGGTGTATCTTGGTTGAATGTAGGCTTTGGGCTTTGGGCTTGTGGAGTAATCGCGCATCTTCATTTAAGGTGTGTAATCACATTGCTTCAATCGTGAAACGACAAAAGCCAAAAAACTATTACATCGATACCACACGGGCGTGCACTCGCTCGTGTGGTCATCCAAACACATAAGTGTGAGCATGTGCCTGTAGAGACCACCACGAGCGATTTTGTAGACTTAGGTCGTTTTAGGCCGCGATGGGCCTAAATGGGCCATGTGGGCCCTACAAGGGTAAACCATACGGATGCAAGGAGTTTTGTGGGCTAGGCTATGTAGTTTACACGGACAAGGTCATTATTGGGTTTAATGGGCCATACAGGCGTGTAGGCCCACATGGGCCATATTATGGGCTTTGGTCCCATTTCCATTGTTTGACTGTTAAGGTCGCATGGGTTGCCTAAGATGACTATGGGCCTACTGATGGGTCAGTAAGTACACTTAGACTCATACTGATGAAATGACTGATATACCCCTATGCCGTATTTGATTGTATTCGAGCATGACATTTTGCATACACGTATATATTATGACACGACATGTTGTATTAGGGTAGGTTTGATATATATATTGAAGGAAATGTACTGTACTGGCAGCTCTGTTGCAATTACTAGTAGCTCTACCACAATTAACTGAATAGTGCCGCAACCGGTGCTATATTTGAAGTGTAGGGATGGGTGGGTCGATTTTATCCCCACATGGAGTGTAGGGCTAGAGAGAGTGAAGTGTAAAGGATGGATAGGTAGGATCTCTTTTGCATTTCTAATATTGTTAATGTAATGGGCTAAGGCCCACACCGATACTGTTCTTGTAATAGGCTAAGGACCACACTAATACTGGACTGTCACTGAAACGGGCTTAAGCCCAAGCTGTTTTGCCTACTGACTGTTTGATTATTAGAAAAAAAGATTGCACACTAAGTTTTCATAAACTCACCTTTCTGTGTTACTGTGCAGGTAACCTTTAGGTGGGACGGTGCCGCGAGGGACTTGATGGAGGCTACACGACCATTTTGAGACTGTTTTGATCTTTTACTTCTTAAGCTATTTTATTGGGTAATTAAAATGTAATAAGGCCTTTTAAAGTATTATATTTTGGGATTTCTAATTGTTTTGATTATATCTGCTAGCTTTAGGACGCGAGTTTTCAAAAAAATAACTGTTTTCAAAAACATCACGTTTACGTAATGCATTTTCTAAGCTTCCGTAAGAGACAACGTTTTAAAAATCAAAACCATTTTAAACATAGTAACGAGATGTTTTAAAGTCTTCATTGAAAACAAGTGATAAAGATAATTATGTAAAAAAGGGTTTTCTTCCAATATCACACTTTGCGGTACGACCATAATGTCTAGGCAGAGTTTAGGGTGTTACAAAGGGCTAAAGTGACAATTAAACCATTTAATAAATGGTTGTGTATAGGTGGCCAAATATGGTTAAGTGTAAATGCATGTGTATATTGTAACAATTCATTTTTAGTGAAATTAGAACAGTGGTTTTGGGACCACAAATTCAAGTCATAAAGAAATTTTAATTTAAAATTTTTGCATGGTCTGCATTATGATAGGAATGTTATATGAAAATTTTGATAAGAAAATTTTACCGATTTCATGATTAATTATAAAAAGGACCAAATTACATAAAAATGCAAAAGTTGAATTCTAGTAGCTAAAAGGATTAAATACCTATGGAATTCAAAACTTGATGTCCTTTTATGGAAATTATATCATTAAGAAAAAGTTAGTAGATATTTATGATGAATCATCCATGCAAAATTAGAAAAAGAAAAAGACTAAATTGGAAAGTGGAAAAATTAATGGATGATATACTAATGAAATAGAAATGATATATGAATATTATCATCTTCCTCCCCAAAAATACATGGAAACCCTAGGAAAGAGAAAGCAAGCTTTCTTGGATTAATTGGATAAGTATTCTTGTCCAGTTTTTAGTAATTTTTATATTTCTGAGATCAGTATAGCTTAATCTAATCTATTTTGGGGATTTATTTGTAAAGAATTCAAAGTATAGAAATTTTTCCATGGATGTAAATGTTTAAATTTTGAAATTTATGGTAGAAAATAAAAGGTTGTTGATAGTTAAACAACTTTTACAAAGAGAATTTTGATGAAATTATGATTTAGAGACTAAATTGAAAAATGATAAAACCCATGGAAAAATTTTGATTTTTGTGAAATTCATGGGCTATTATTATGACATATAAAATTCAGTAGGCTTGGAATAAGGATTAAATTGCATGAATTTCATTTTCCGAGTATAGGGACGAAATTGTCATTTATGAAAAGTATAGGGCAAAATGGTAATTTTTTCTAAGATGTGAATTAAATTAAATTGAGTATGAAATTGATTAAATTGATGTTAAATTCATTTATATAGATCTAGAAAACTCAAATAAGAAGTTAGATCGAGGAAAAAAAAGTGTCAGATTAGTAGATTTCTGTATACGAACAAGTGACGAGGTAAGTTAGTGTAACTAAATTATGTTTATTTTTATACTTGAATCGAATGTGGTATATGTTTGCATGAATTATATAAATGTCATAAATGTATGAAATAATCACATGCCCGTTAATGTTCAGAAAATGATAAGTTCCGTTTGAATAATGAAATTCGATGGATACATAATTTCCCATATTGAATGTGGTCTTGTATACGTTGCGGATAGAATATAGCTCGGACAAGCAATCCTATTATAAGCCTCTCAAGCATCTTGTTATATAGTTCCTGCGAGCATCTTGATCAGTAGTGATCCTGCATGTGTTGCGCACTACCACATCTCTTTGTGAGCGTCCTGTTAAACGATTCGATCGGTTGTGACCCAATATTATTTTGCGAACACAAACGTAGCTCTTTGTGAGCGTCTTGATATAGGCTCTTATAAGCTTCCTGATATGGCTCACTTGAACTCCCTATTATGCTTTCCGGAGCTCCCTGATATTTACTCTTCGGAGTTACCTGTTAAGCTCAATGAGCTTCCTGTTCTAAACTCTTATGAGTTTCCTATTTAGCCCGGATGAGCTTCCTAATACATGACTCACATGAACATCCTGATATATGGCTCGAGAGTGTGCTTCCTGATTATGTGCCCTATTTGGGTACCCTTGGATATGAAATGACAAATTTCAATTTTGTACACTTTAAGTGTACTACATGAACGTATCCATCGATATTTCAAATAAATTCAACTGATAAAGTTCTGACATGGTTAAAATAAACTTGAAATGATTCGTCATGGAAATGTACTTGTAATATGGAAAAATGATATGGAAAGCATATATATATATGAAAATCATTAAATGATGAGCTCATCCATGTTTTTGGTATTATGTGAATTACTTGAATAACATGATTCGTGAAGTTATGTGTTTTAGGCTATTAGCAAAATTGTTTGGATGCATCTTTATGTACTTATCTTAAATGAAAATATATGGTAAGTTAAATTCCTGTTATACGAACTTCCTAAGCATTTGAAATGCTTACTCAATTTTCTTTTCTCTATTTTATAGTGCTCAGAAGCTTGTAAAGGTTGGAATCAGTCGGAGCATCATTACACTATCCTTCAGCCCGTTTTGGTATAAATGGAAAACTTTTTTTGGTATAATGGCATGTATAGGCTAACTTGGTCAATGTTGGCATGTAAATGGTTGTTCGTAATCTAGCCATTGGAATGGCTAGTAATGGTATGTTTTAGTACATAACTATAAGGTTATATCATGTTTAACATATATGTGTATGGTATAATTAAATTGAATTGTGGTAAATTATATGTTTTCACAGTAAGGTAAGTTTGGAAATACATGCATGTGTATGTTAATATATCATACATAACTCTTGTGTTTGGCTTGGTTAAGTTGTCTTGAATTGGTTGTTGAAAATGCTTAAGTGTTGATGTAGGTAAAAGGTAAAAAGGGTGAGAAATAAGGCTTGCAAAATGGCCTTATTTTATCCATACAGGCATGTGTCTTTACTATGTATGACACACGGCCATGCACATGAGCATGTAGTTTGACTGCGTGTCCCCTGCATCTTAAAAATTGAGAAATAGAATGCTCTAAATTAGTCACACGGGCGGAGACACAAGCGTGTGTCTCAGCCATGTGTGATCACGGCCTAACACATGGGCTTGTATCTCGGCCGTATGAAACCTGCACCTAATTTTCAAAAATTAAATTGACCACATGACCTAACACACAAGCGTGTGGCTAGCCGTGTGACCTAAGTAAGAGAATTACACGAGTAAGGACACGGGCTAGGACACGGCCATGTGCCTCACATTAAATGCCCACACGACTTGGCCACACGAGTGTGTGTCCCTTGCTCCTAAGAAAAATTTTGAGATTTCACAAAAAAATTTCTGTGATTTTGGTTTAGTCCCACTCAATTCTAATATGTATTTTGGGCATCGAGGACCTATATAAGAGACATTATGATTGATTTCTGAAAATAAATAGTAACTGAAATTAAATGGTAAACTCTAGTAATGCTCCTTAACCCTGTTATGACGACGGGTACGGGTTAGAGGTGTTACATTTATTGGTATCAGAGCTACAGTTTAGTCGATTCTCAGACTAACATAGCAAGTACGAGTTTAGCTAAGCATGCCACTATATAATTTGTGATAGTGTGATATCTCCTGACCATTTTAAATGTGTTTTTCATATAGTAATGTCATCCAACCAAGCTAGAGCTAAATCTAAGGAAGCTGAGAGCACTGCCCAAGCTTCTGTACAAAGAGTTGTATCTAGTAGCAGTAGAAGGCCCATATCTGAGGGCCAATGTGAGTAGGCAAAGAAGCCTTGTTTCAAATGATGCATGAGTGGTTTATAGAATTCATAAGAACTAATCCTGTTGTACAACAACCTCCCCCTCCTGCTTTTCAACCGATTCTTAACATGCCACAAGGTGTTGAACCTGTTAGAACTGGTAAGCCTCTAGTAGATAAAATTCGTAAATATCGGGCAAAAGAATTTAGGGCTACTACCGAAGATGATCTGAAGAGGGATGAATTTTAGCTGGAAAATACTATCAGGGTTTTAGATGAATTATTATGTACACCAGCTGAGTGTCTGAAATGTGTTGTATCATTGTTAAAAGATTCATCTTATCAATGGTGGAATACTTTGGTTTTTTTATGCTAAGGGAAAACGTTACATGGGAGTTTTACCAAACAGAATTCAAAAAGAAGTATATTAGTCAGAGATTTCTAGATCAGAAAAGAAAGAATTTTTAGAGCTCAAACAGGGAAATATAACAGTATCTGAGTATGAACAAGAATTTGTTAGATTGAGCAAGTATGCTAGGGAATGTGTTCCAACTAAAGTTGTTATGTGTAAACATTTTGAAGAAGGATTAAATGAGGATATCAAGCTATTGATTGGAATTCTTGAATTAAGAGAATTTGTGGTACTGGCTTATCGAGCACACAAAGCCGAGGAATTGAGTAAAGAAAAGAAACAAGCAGAAAGAGAGAAGCCCATATTTCCAGTAAGAGATATGAGCAAATCTCAACCATTTGCTTTAAAGAAATCAAAGAAATACCATGATCGTTTTACCACCTTTACAGGATATTTTGGGACGGAACGAGGCTCTTAACATTCTAACCCGAGATCTTTGTCTCCATTAGTAACCCTAAATCAAGGATTAAACATTGTAATAAATTTTATTTTGGGGAGTGCCGTATGAGAAGTGGAGCTTGCTATAGGTGTGGTTCTCTTGACCATTTTTTCAAAGATTGTCCGAAAAGGATTGAAAAAAATACTAATCAGACTTTGAAACTGAGTAACCCCGCCTCGAGAGGTAGACCACCTCATTAACCCGATAATGTTAATGGTAGCCGAAGTGCTACGAAAGATTCAACAGTTAGATCTGAAGCAAGATTACCGGCAAGGACGTATGTTATACGTACAAGAGAGGATGCCTCTGCACCAAACATCATTACTGGCACATTTTCTCTTCTTGATACTGATATTACTGCTTTGATTGGTCTTGGTTCAACACATTCATACATATGTACGAATTTAGTGTCTGTTAAAAATTTACCTATTGAGTTCACTGAATTTGTGGTTAAAGTTTCAAACCCCCTAGTCAATATGTTATGGTGGATAAAGTTTGTAAAAATTGTCCATTGACGATAAAGGGTTATTGTTTCTCAATTGATTTAATGCTACTGCCTTTTGATGAATTTGGTGTAATTTTGGGAATAGACTAGCTAACTCAACATGATGCGGTGGTGAATTCTAAACAAAAATACATTGTGTTGAAATGTCAGAATGGTGAATTACTTCATGTTGAATCTGATAAACTGGATGGCTTATCTAATGTAATCTCAGCTATATCAGCACAGAAATATGTCAGAACGGGGTATGATGCTTATCTTGCATATGTGTTGAACATTAAAGTATCTGAATCAAAGATTAAGTCAGTGCCAGTTGTTTGTGTGTTTCCTGATGTGTTTCCGAAAGAATTACCCGAATTACCGCCAATCAGAGAGGTGAAATTTTCTATAGATCTTATTCTAAGAACAACTCTTATATCTATAGCACCTTATAGAATGGCCCCAATAGAATTAAAAGAGTTGAAAGCACAGTTATAAGAATTGACAGATAGGGGTTTTGCTCGACCTAGTCATTCACATTGGGGTGCAACGGTTCTATTTGTAAAAAAGAAAGATGGATCGTTGAGGCTATGTATTGATTACAGACAGCTCAACAAGGTTAAAATCAAGAACAAGTATCCATTGCCTCGAATTGATAACATGTTTGATCAACTGAAAGGTGCCACTGTGTTCTCTAAAATAGATCTCCGTTCTGGATACTACCAGTTGTGAGTGAAAGACACAGATATACCAAAGACAGCTTTCAGAACCAAGTATGGACACTATGAGTTCCTTGTGATGTCATTTGGTTTGACAAATGCACCTGTGGTATTTATGGATTTGATGAATAGAATTTTCAGACCGTATTTAGACAGATTTGTGGTGGTGTTTATTGATGATATTCTGGTATATTCTCGAGATGAAAATGAACATGTTGTTCATCTAAGAATTGTGTTGCAAACTCTTGTGAGAAACAATTATATACCAAAATCAATAAATGTGAATTTTGGCTTCAAGAAGTTGGATTCCTTGGACATATAGTATCTACTAAAGGCATCAGAGTGGACCCGAATAAAATTTCAGCTATTGTTCACTAGAAATCACTAAAAATTATGTCAGAAGTCAAAATGTTTTTGGGATTAGCCGATTATTATCAGAGGTTTGTAAAGGGTTCTCAATGATAGCTTCCCCGATGACTCGTCTGTTGCAAAAAGATGTGAAATTTGAGTGGTCTGATAAATGTCAGCAAAGCATTGACAGATTAAAATCCTTGTTGACTGAAGGACCTGTATTAATTCAACCTGAATCAAGTACAGAATTCGTAATTTACAGTGTTGCATCATTAAATGGTTTAGGCTGTGTCTTGATGTAAGAAGGTAAAGTAATCGCCTATGCTTCTAGATAGCTAAAACCACATGAAAGAAATTAGCCGATACATGATTTGGAATTAGCAGCTATTATGTTTGCATTGAAAATCTGGCAGCATTACTTGTTTGGTAAAAAATGTCATATATTCACTGATCATAAGAGTTTGAAATATTTGATGTCACAAAAAGACTTGAATTTGAGACAGCGTAGATGGCTTGAGTTATTAAAAGATTATGATCAAGCTATTGATTATCATGCGGGAAAAACCAATATGGTTGTTGATACTCTAAGCAAAAAGTCTTTGTTTACTTTGCGAGCAATGAATACCCGGTTGTCATTGTTAAACGATGGTTCAATCATAGCTGAGTTTAAAGCTAGACCAATATTCTTACAACAAATCTATGAAGCTCAGAAGAGTGACAATGAATTACAAGTTAGACAGGTACAATATGAGTCAAATTCTGATTCAGAATTTTAGATTGGGTCTGATGACTGCTTATTGTTCAAAGGCAAAATTTGTGTACTGAAGAATTCAGAACTTGTATAGAGGATTTTGTATAAAGCTCATAATGGTACAATGTTTATTCATCCTGGTAGTAACAAAATGCACAATAATTTGAAAAAGATATACTGGTGGCCGGGAATGAAACGAGATATTTCTGATCTTGTATCTAAATGTTTGATATGTCAGCAAGTAAAAGCTGAACATCGGTTGCCTTTGGGATTATTACAGCCAGTTACTATTATGGAATGGAAATGGAAAACGTTACTATGGATTTTGTATTAGGATTACCCTTATCTCCGAAAAATAAAGATGTCATTTTGGTAATCGTTGATCGATTAACAAAGTTTCCACACTTTATTCCGTTACATATGGATTTCTCCCTGGATAGATTAACTGAGTTATATGTTTTCGAGATTGTTAGACTACATGGGGTACCGGTCTCCATTATTTTTTATAGAGATCCTCAGTTTACATCTCGATTCTGGAATAAATTGCATGAAGCTCTGGGTATACAATTGCATTTTAGTACTGCATTTCATCCTCAAACTGATGGTCAATCTGAACGTGTAATATAGATTTTAGAGGATATGCTCCGGTGTTGTGTTTTGGAATTCGAAGGTAACTAGGAAAAATACCTACCATTGGTTGAATTTGCATATATAGTTATCTGTCAAGCATCAAAATGGCACTGTACGAGGCTCTGTATGGTCGTAAATGTAGAACTCCATTATATTGGACAATGCTCAGTGAGAAAAAGATACATGGAGTTGACTTAGTTTGTAAAACTGAAGAAAATGTAAAGCTGATTCAGGATAGTTTGAAAGCAGCCTCTGATCATCAAAAGTATTATGTTGATCTTAAACGAAAAGAAATAGAATTTCAGGTCAGCGACAAAGTATTCTTGAAAGTATCACCTTGGAAGAAAATTTTTCTGTTTGGGCGTAAAAGAAAACTGAGTCCGCAGTTCATCGGGTCCTATGAGATTATTGAAAGCATCGAACCTGTTGTTTATCGGTTGGCATTACCGCTAGAGCTTCACAAAATTCAAAAAAAAATTCATATGTCCATGTTACGACGGTATCGGTCAAATCCTTCACATGTTATTTCTCCGACAGAAGTTGAAATTTAGCCTAATATGACTTACAGTAAAGAATCGATCAAAATTGTGACACCTGAAACAAAATAGTTAAGAAATAAAAATGTAGCTTTAGTAAAAGTTCTCTACAATGACATGGTATAGAAAGAAGCTACTTGCGAACTGAAGGATACTATGAGAAAGCAATACCCAAACCACTTCACTGGTAAGATTTTTGAGGATGAAAATTCTTTAAGAGGGAGTGTAACGCCCCTTACCCGAGACCGTTGCCGGAGTCAAGCACAAGGCACTACTAAACTTATTTGAGCACTTAACCAAATTTAGATAATTTATCTCATACTTTTCAGACAAGCTGTCCAACTGCGTCATAGTTTCTAAATAATTCATATCTCGAGTTATAAAAATTGAAATCCAAATCTGTAAATTTTCCCCGAATTTATACTCATATATCTACGTACCAATTTTTTTCTAGAATTTTTGGTCAAGCCAATTAGTACAGTTTATTAGTTAAAATCTCCCCTGTTTCAGGGTTTGACTACTCTAACCTTTGTATATTACGAATCAGATATCTCTCTGTACAGAGCTTCAATGACTATGACGTTTGTCTCTAATAAAACTAGACTCAATAAGGAATCTTTACATATAAAGTATGACTTCTAATTATCTTTGTAAAATTTATGGTGAATTTCCAAAGTCAGAACAGGGGATCCAGAAATTGCTCTGGCCCTGTTTCACAAAAATTTAAACATCTCATAAAATATAGCTCATATACCTGTTTTGCTTCTTCCATATGAAAATAGACTCATTAAGATTCGATTCCATAACTTATTCATTATTTAATTCCATTTATACTATTTTTAGTGATTTTTCAAAGTCAAACTACTGCTACTTACCAAAAACTATTTTAGTACAAATATTGTTAACTAGTTTATAACATCTTTACTTCAATTCATTCAAACTCTATACATGCCATATAAATCTTTAAACATAAGACAAAAACTACCCGAATTGATCTGAATAGTGTGCCCTGTTGTGTTGATCCGATCTACCCACTTCATTTCAAGTCAATCTACATAAAAATATTAAACACACACAAGTAAGCTTATTGAAGCTTAGTAAGCTCATAGGCATAAAAACACAAATCATATCAAATATCGTACACAATCATATATCTATTAGTTTAACTATTTCATCCTCCAAATCACAATTTCATTAATAACTCATTGGAATAATTTCCATATGGCTACTCACAATTTAACTCCCTTAGGCCCATTTCTCATTTACTTCATTGTCAAATTAGGGAACAATAAGGGAATTGAGTGCTTCATTATCACATTGCCATAGTAAACTATGGACTTTCACATTGTTACGCATCACACACCGAAGCCATAGCCTTGCCATGGTCTTACACGGTTCACATATCATACCGAAGCCATATCTCAGACATGGTCTTATACGGCATCACATTATCACAATATACCAATGCCATAGCCCAGCTATGGTCTTATACGGAGTCACATTATCACATTGCACCGATGCCATAGCCCATCTATGGTCTTAAACGAGCGCACTTATCACATATTTTTCGTCAATTCATCAGGGTCACAGAATAGAAGCACTCAAATCCATTGTTCCTACTAATTTGTACTTTTAGTTACACATTATTTATTAGTTAATGCAAATTGATAGTATTCATCAACAATAAAATACTTTAACAATCATAAGATTTTCATAACAAAAACATTGAACTTTGCCATATGAACTTACCTAGACTAATTTGCAAAAGTCGTAAAAATTCAGGGACTATTCTTGAATTTTCTCCTTTCCACGATTCAGTTCGTTTTCTTGATCTATAATTATAAAATCATTCCTTCATTAGCATCCATTTCAATTCTATTTCACTTCACAATTTATGCTGTTCAAATTTTGAAATTGCACTTTTACCCCAAAATTTACAGTTTTCACAATTTAGTCCTGCTCAATTCACCCATCAATTGAACTAATTTTTCTTAATTAACACTTTATTTTACCATTATAAACTATTTCAAAACCTTTTATATTCTTAATTTCAACAGAAACCTTCAATTCACAACTTTTTCACAATTAGGTCCTAAATATCATTTCCTATCAAAATCACTTAATAAAACCACCTTAATATGAAATTAGAACTTAAATTTCATAATAATTCATCATAAAATTCCCTTATCCATCCAGGGTAACTTCCAATTTCACCCATAAAATCAAAAACTAATGAATTCTACAAGTGGACCTAATTGTAAAAGTCATAAAAACATAAAAATTATCAAGAAAAGTAAGAATTAAACTCACATGATGTAAAAATATGAAAAACCAGCTTTCTCCAGACCTTCTATGGCGTTTTGGCTGAGAAAATATGAAGAAATGTCTAGATTTTTCAATTACATCATTATTTAACTATTAACTTTTATGCTATTTCCAATTTTGCCCCTTGTTCACATTGTTTTCTTGCTTATTTCATACCCAAACCGTCCAGCCATTAACCTTTGGGTCTAATTGCTCTTTAAATCCATCTTTTTAAATACTTAAGCTATTTACTCACAATTTAACAAATTTTGCGCTATTTTCAATTTAGTCCTTTTTAATTAATTAGCCATTCAAACATTAAAATTTTCTAACGAAACTTTAATACTAACTCAATGACACTCCATAAATATTTATAAAAATATTTATAGCTCGATTTTCAACTTTGAGGTCTCGATACCTCATTTTTTACCCGTTTGACCTAATAAATTCTTTTAATTCACTAATTTCACCATTTCACAAATTCTTCTAAATTCTTACTTGACTCATAAATATTAAATTACTATCTTGTTCAATCTTATTTTTCGAATTTAGTGATCTCAAATCACCATTTTCGACACCACTGAAAATTAGGCCGTTACAGGGAGAGTTGCAACAGCCTGTTTTCAGTGAAATTGAAATAGTGGTTTTAAGACCACAAATCCAAGTCATAAAAAAAATTATTTTAAATTTTTTGATAGGAATGTTATATGAAAATTTTGATAAGAAAATTTTACCGATTTCATAATTAATTATAGAAATGACCAAATTACATAAAAATACAAAAGTTGAATTCTAGTAGCTAGAAGGATTAAACAACTATGGGATTGAAAACTTAAGGTCTTTATATGGTAATTAGACTATTAAGAAAAAATTAGTAGATATTTATGATGAATCATCCATGGAAAATTAGAAAAAGAAAATAACTAAATTAGAAAGTGGAAAAATTAATAGATGATATAATAATTAAATAGAAATAACATATGAATATTATCATCTTCTTCCCCAAAATTACATAGAAACCCTAGTAAAGAGAAAGCAAGCTTTCTTGGCTTAATTGGGTAAGTATTCTTGTCCCGTTTTTAGTAATTTTTATATTTCTAAGATCGGAATAGCTTAATCTATCTATTATGGGGATTAATTTATAAAGATATCAAAGTATAGAAATTTTACCATGGATGTAAATGCTGAAAGTTTTAAATTTATGACAGAAAATGAAAGGTTGTTGATAGATAAACAACTTTTACAAAGAGAATTTTGATGAAATTATGATTTAGGGACTAAACTGAAAAATAGTAAAACCCATGGAAAAATTTTGATTTTTGTGAAATTCATGGGCTGTTATTGTGACATATAAAATTTGGCTAGGAATGGAATAAGGATTAAATTGCATGAATTTCATTTTCTGAGTTTAGGGACGAAATTATCATTTATGAAAAGTATAGGGGCAATATGGTAATTTTGCCTAGGATGTGAATTGAATTAAATTGAGTTTGAAATGGATTAAATTGATGTTAAATTCATTTATATAGATCCGAAAAACTCAAATATAAAGTTAGATTGAGGAAAAGAAAAAAGTGCCGGATTAGTAGATTTTTTTATATGAACAAGTGATGAGGTAAATTTGTGTAACTAAATTGTGTTTATTTTTATACTTGAATCTAATGTGGTATATGTTTGCATGAATTATATAAATGTCATAAATGTATGAAATAATCACATGCCTGTTAATGTTCAGAAAATTATAAGTTCCGTTTGAATAATGAAATTCGATTGATACATAATTTCCCGTATTGAATGTGGTCCATATGTTGCGGACGGAATATAGCTCAAATGAGCAATCCTGTTATAAGCCTCTCGAGTGTCCTGTTATATAGTTCCTACAAGCATCCTGATCAGTAGTGGTCCTGCATGTGTGGCGCACTACCGCAGCTCTTTGTGAGTGTCCTGTTACATGATTCGATCGGTTGTGATCCAACATTATTTTATGGACACAAACACAGCTCTTCATGAGCGTCCTGATATAAGCTCTTATGAGCTTCCTAATATGGCTCGCTTGAACTCCCTGTTATGCTTTCCGGAGCTACTTACCCTGTTAGCAATTTTACCTTAGTAAGACCTTTTACGGTGCATAAACATTACTCGGGACGAGCAATGATTTAAGTTTGGGGGTGTTTAAACTGAAAAATATATAAGATTTTTCCTATACAATTTATCACATTTTTACTTAAATTCGTTGTTAAAACTAAGTAATTGTTTAATAAATTAATGAAATATGTGAAAATGTGAAATTAGGATATAGAAATTATTAAAATGTGACTTTATGCTTTATTATATAGTTTTCATGCATAAAATGGCTTATTTTATATTTATTGGAACATATTATATTTTTAAGACATAAAATGGGTCATGCATGATTAAATTAAATAATAAAATATAAAAATATATTTAATAATTCATTTTAAAATATTTCATTAATAATTTGGGTTTTAATTAATTATTTATTTTATTCTTTGGTCCTTTAATTTATTGATTTATTTTGGATAGGTCTGGTAGCTTTGTTGGATCATAAAAACCATCCAAATTGAAGACCAAGTCAACCCAATTTCGGCTACACATGGCTGTCCACATAAACCACTTTTGGTTTAATTACACAAGGTCCTTATAATATTGTAGAAATTAGAGATTTGCATTAAGAATTACGTTTGACCGAGTCTCAGTCCTGAGTTGTTATGAAATTTAACTTACTTAAAAATCAAGCAAAATTCAACTCAAAATCCACTAATCATGGCCGGCCACTCATTGAAGAAGCTTGAAGAGACTAAACCTCTCTATTTTTAGCAAACTACTCTCCTCTCTTCACCTATAAATAAGACTTCATTTCACCATTCCTAATCATCCCTCATCCCTCATCATTCTATCTTTTCTCTCAATTCTCTCTAGCATTATCCATTCCCCAAGCCTAGCATCATCTCTTCATAGAGATTTTAGCAATTAAGCCTCTTAAAAAGCCCTTGGTCGGCCACCTTAGAAAGCCATCAGCAAAGGAGCAAAGCGAAGGAGCCTTCGTCGGTCAGAGACTTGGGTGACAACCACTTTGACTTAGGTTTAATCTTTCTTTTCTTTGATTTAATCTGAAAATGTTTGCTATGTGTTCTTTTTTCTTATTACAACAATGTTAGCTTAATTTTATTTAAGTTAGGATGATTACTTTGATTAAATAATATTTATTTGATTCATGCTTATAATGTTTGTGCCTCAATTGATCATGTTTTCAATTAAAATCAAGTCTGTATTACTTTCATACGTGATTGAAATACACCTGAATTAGCTGAGTGATCCTAACCAGACGTCAGCTAGTGGACACATAATTGAAATGTGCATGCTCAATTTAGATCCTAACCCTATTAAATTGCAGGTTGCATAACAACTCTAGCCAAGCTCTGTTACCTGCATAGTTGTTAGATTTGTGTGATTAAACTGTTTCAAACCTAACATGTCCTTGTTACCTCGTACGAATGCTAAGAAATCCTTAGTAAATAAGGATCAGTAAACTGCATATTTACTAAGTAAAGGATTCCAAAGGGACCTAATATGGTTTCCAAACTCATGAAAGATCAAATTGCAATGGAATGTTTTTCTGAATGTTATTAAGCATGTTGATAATAAATTGAGTCTAATTAAAGTAATTATCCTAGTTTATTTATGTTATAATTGTTTCAAATTGTGTTTAAGTTTGCTAAAATCTAATTCATTCATATAGTTTGCATATTTAGGACAATTTACATTGGGGATCATTTCATTTAATTTAATATATTTAATTTTAATCATCACTTCTCAATCATATTGTGTTTTTATTTACCAAGTTGTTAATATAATTTTACAATTAAGTGATTTAACACAAATACAATCCATGTGGAGATGATAACTTGATACTTAATTATTACTTGATAACTACTATGTACAGTTACACAAACCTACACATTACAAGTTTTTTACGCCATTGCCGGGGATTGTTAACTGTTGCCATAGTCATTTTTTTGTGAAATTATTTACTTCCAATTTGGTTTATTTCTAACATTACTAACTTATTCATTTTAATTTTGTGATTTTCTTTTCAGGTGTTTATAAGCATAGATCGGATTATCGATTTACTCCTTGTAGACCCTGACATTGAGCAAACTTTTAGAAAAATAAGAAGTGAATGAATAGCTCAAAGACAAGTCGAGATGGAGCTTGGAAATTAGAATCAAGATAAAGGTAATAAAGTTGATTGTGTACGAAATCCCATCCTCATTGCCGATGATAGGGATCGATACATCACACAATATGTTGTGCACTTTTGAGTGAGTTAAATCCAAGAATTAGAAGGCCAGATATTGAGGCAAGCCAATTTGAATTGAAACTAGTGATGTTTTAAATGCTCCAAATGGTGCGTCAATTCAGTGGTATGCCCACAAAAGATACACATCTCCACTTTTGATTGTTTATGGAGGTGAGTGATTCATTTAAGATAGCCGGTGTGACTGAAGACGCATTGAGGTTGAAGTTGTTTCCGTACTTGTTGCGAGATCAAGCAAGAGCATAGCTCAATTCATTGCCACCAAGTTCTATATCTACATGGCAAGAATTGGCAGAGAGATTTTTAGTTAAGTATTTCCCGCCTACCAAAAATGCTAAATTGAGGAACGAAATCACAACTTTCCAACAATTGGATGACGAGTCTTTGTATGAGGCTTAGGAGTGATTCAAGGAGTTACTTCGTAAGTTTCCTCATCATGGGATTCCTTATTGTATCTAGTTGGAGACATTTTATGATGGTCTCAATGCACATACAAGATTGATGGTAGATGCTTCTGCGAATGGTGCAATTTTGTCTAAGTCTTATAATGAGGCTTATGAGATCATCAAGAGTATCACGAGTAATAACTATCAATGGCCAACAAATCAAACAGCTTCAGGAAGATGTGTAGCCGAAGTTCATGAAGTTGACGCCCTCACATCATTATCAGCTCAATTCCTCTATGTTAAAACAATTTACCGCTAATAGTGCTAATAATTTTGCAGCTCAGCCACCAAGTCCATTTGAAGTAGTATCTTGTGTGTATTGTGGGGAAGGTCATGCTTTTGAGAATTGTCCATCAAATCCCGAATCAATGTACTATGTGGGGAACCAACATAAAAATAGGAGTGGATAAGGACCCTAGTCCAACTTCTACAATCCTTCATAGCGTAATCATCCTATTTTTTCTTGGGGCAACTAAGGAAATGGACCGAACAATAACTTATTGTAGCTTAGACCCAACCAATTTCAAGGGTTTAATCAGAAAGCTCCAAAACCACCTCAAGCTGAGGCATCAAATAGTCTGGAGAACTTGTTGAAAGTGTATATGGCAAAGAATGACGCTTTGATCCAAAGCCAAGCAGCAACATTGAAAAATTTGGAAAACTAAATGGGTTAGTTAGCTACGGAGCTTCGCAACAGACCGCAATGAACCTTGCCAAGCAATACTGAGAATCCAAAAAATTTGGGTAAAGAACATATCAAGGTAGTGGCATTGCGAAGTGGTAAAATTTTGGAACCCCGATTAATTGATGTTGAAGATAAGTCTGTTGAGAAGAATCAACCAGATGTTGAAATTCCTACACCAAAAGAGTCAGAATCTGCAAAGACTGACAAGGAAAATCATAACTTAGTGAATTCTGATACTTTAACATCTTATTTGGATGTAGATTTACGTACTCAGAATAGTTATCTGATTCAACCAAAAGATCCCTCACCTCCATATCCACAAATATTGTAGCAACACAAGCAGAAACAGGAGGTGCAATTCAAGAAGTTTTTGGATGTTCTGAAGCAGTTGCACATCAATACTCTGTTGGTGGAGGCTTTAGAACAAATTCCAAATTATGTGAAGTTTATGAAAGATATACTGTCCAAGAAGAAACGACTGAGTGAGTATGAGACTGTTGCCTTGACAAAGAAGTGCAGTGCGTTCTTGTAGAACAAACTACCACCGAAATTGAAAGACCCAGGAAACTTTACTATACCCTGTAACATTGGTGAATCTTCCTGTGGAAAATCTTTGTGTGATTTAGGAGTGAGTATTAACTTGATGCCTAAGTCTATTTTCAAAATGCTAGGGATAGATGAAAGAAGACCTACAACTATGACGCTTCAGCTAGCAGATTGATCTTTAGATATCTCGAGAGAAAGATCGAGGATGTTTTGATAAGGGTCGATAAATTTATTTTTCCTCCTGATTTCATTTTCTTAGATTTTAAAGCAGATAAGGAAGTGTCGATCATCCTTGGGAGACCTTTCTTAGCCACGGGAAGAACATTAATTGATGTGCAGAAAGGTGAACTCACCATGTGAGTTCAAGACGATCAGATAACCTTTAACATTCTTAAAGCAATGAAATTTCCTAATCCGGAAGAAGAGTGTTAAATTATAGAAGCGATAGAAACCTTGGTTTCTATGGAAATCAATTTTGAAAAAGATCCATTGGAGAAAGCCTTAGAACTTGACCCTTTGAAGGATGAAGAAGGTGAAGAAAACATGGCTTTGATGGAAGCCAATTTGAGAAATTTTATTCAATCCACACGGTTTGAACCATTAGAGTTAGAAGTCAAAGAATTTGTGTAACCCAAGTTGTCAATTGAAGAACCACCTAAACTCGAACTAAAGGTACTTCTTTCCCATTTGAAATATGTTTATTTAGGTGATTGTTACACTTTGCCTATAACTATTTCAGCAGAACTAACGAAAGATCAAAAGGAGCAACTAATTGTTGTTCTAAAGAAATTTAAGAAAACAATTGCTTCGACCATAGCTGATATTAGAGGTATAAGCCATTCTTTTTGAATGCATAAAATTATTTTAGAAGAAGGAGAAAGAGCTCGAATTGATGGGAAAATGAGGCTCAATCCTATTATGAAAGAAGTTGTGAGAAAGTAAGTGGTCAAATAGTTAGACACAGGAATTATCTATCCTATTTTAGATAGTTCATGGGTAAGTTCGGTGCAGTGTGTGCCGAAGAAAGGTGGAATCACGACTGTTAAAAATGAGCGTAACGAGTTGATTCCAACGAGAACTATTATTGGTTGGAGAATTTGTATTGATTACAGGAAGTTGAATAAAGCCACTCTGAAGGACCATTTTCCATTGCCTTTTATGGATCAGATGTTAGATCGACTATTACGTAATGAATTCTATTATTTTTTAAATGGTTATTCGGGATATAACCAAATAGTTGTAGCTCCGGAAGACCAACATAAAACAACATTTACTTGTCCATACGGTACGTTTGCTTTTAAGAGAATGCCTTTTGGTTTATGCAATGCACTTGCAACATTTCAATTATGCAGGATGGCAATATTCACTAATATGGTTGAAAATTTTGTTGAGGTTTTCATGGATGATTTTTCTGTTTTTGGTAACAGTTATGATATTTGTTTGAGTAATTTGGATAAGGTATTGAAGAGATGCGAAGAGACGAATCTTGTCCTTAACTAGGAAAAATGACATTTTATGGTTAAGGAAGGGATTGTCTTAGGACATAAAATCTCAAAGAGAGGAATTGAAGTCGATAAAGCAAGGGTGGACATAATTAAAACATTACCGGCCCCAATTAATGTGAAAGGAGTTAGAAGTTTCTTAAGCCATACCGGTTTTAACCGAAGGTTTATCAAAGATTTCTTGAAAATTTCTAAACCGTTGTGTTTGTTGTTAGATAAAGATACAGTGTTTGATTTCAAAAAAGCATGTTTAGAAGCTTTTAATCTTATCCCCAATAATTGTTACACCTGATTAGAGCTTACCTTTTGAGTTGATGTGCGATGCAAGTGATTATGTCGTTGGAGCTGTGATGGGTCAAAAAAGAAACAAAGTGTTTCACCCTATTTACTGTACAAGTAGAACTTTGACGGGAGCCTAACTCAATTATACAGTAACTGAAAAGGAACTCTTTCCTATAGTTTTTGCTTTTGAAAAATTCCGCTCATATCTTATAGGTACCAAAGTTACAGTATTTACTGACCATGCAGCCATTAAATACTTGCTCCGAAGAAAGATGCGAAACTGAGGCTAATTCATTGGATACTTTTACTCCAAGAATTTGACCTTGAGATCTAAGACAAAAAAGGTGTTGAAAATCAAATAGCTGATCATTTGTCAAGATTAGAGAAAGATGAGGTAACTCGATTATGTGTGTCTATCAACGAGAATTTCCCAGATAAATACTTATTTGAGGTAATTCAAATTCATGAAGCACCTTGGTTTGCTGATTTTTCCAATCATCTTACATGTGGAATAGTTCCTCGAGAAATGACATTTCCTTCATGATAGTTGGTATTATTTTTGGGATGATCCATTTTTGTTTAAGAAATGTGCAGATGATATAATCCGAAAGTGTGTAGCTGAAAATGAGATTGCTGAGATCTTGTATCATTTCCATTCATCTCCAAGTGGGCGACACTTTGGTGGTTCACGTACTGCAGCAAAGATTTTGCAAGCAGGTTTCTTTTGGCCTACACTATTTAAAAAACCTTATGCTTATGTGAAGAACTGTGATAAATGCCAAGGATTGGAAATATATCAAGGAGGAATGAAATGCTATTGACAAACATTTTGGAGATTGAATTATTCTATGTATGGGGCATTGACTTCTTAGGCCTATTTCCTTTTTTTGTATGGGAACAAATACATCTTAGTTGCTGTGGACTATGTACCCAAGTGGGTTGAAGCCAAAGCATACCTTACAAATGATTTTAAGGTAGTCATGAGATTCCTACATAAGCATGTGTTTACACGATTTGGGACACCAAGAGCTATTATTAGTGATGAAGGTTCTCACATTGTGAACAAATAGCTTAAATGGTTGCTTGACAAATATGATGTGAAGCACAAGATTGCTATTGCTTATGATCCCTAATCTAATAGGCAAGTTGAAAGAGTGAACTATGAAATCAAAGGTATCCTTGAAAGGGTAGTACGCCGTAGCAGACAAAATTTATCTCGAAGGCTCGACGATGTATTATGGGCCTATCGAACAGCATTTAAGACATCGTTAGGAATGACTCCTTATCTTTTAGTCTTTGGAAAGGCATGTCATTTGCCATTATATTTGGAGAATAGAGCTCACTGGGCTTTGAAGCAGTTGAACTTTGATCTTAAACAAGCCGGTGAGAGAAGGATGTTACAACTTGATGAGTTGAAAAGCTAAGGTTGTTTTCCTATGAGAATGCCAAAATGTGTAAAGAAAGATCAAAGAGATGGCATGATAGTCATATACAACCTCGCGAGTTTAAAGAAGGTCAGAAGGTTTTATTGTTTAATTCAATGTTGAAGTTATTTCCTATGAAGCTTAAATCCCGATGGAAAGGACCTTATACCATCTATCGACTTTATCCTTATTAAGCTATTGAATTATATGACAATTACGAAGGTACGTTTAAAGTTAATGGTCAATGTCTCAAACACTACTGGGATGGTAAAGTTAAGCGAGTTGAACCCTCGTTCAAATTAACAGACCCTTGATTTTTCATGAACTCACTTTGTAAATAAATAAATAATTAGAACTTATTTTTTTAACTTATTACATTTAATCAATTCTGTCAAGGAAATTGGAACTTAAGCGGGACCGCTGTGGCCATTCCAACATTTCTTGGGAATTAATTTAATGTAATTTGTTAAGAAGGAATTTTCTATTTAAAATTTAAAATTTTTAAGTTTCATTTTTTTTTAAAATTTTAAATTTTTATGTTAATAAAGGGGGTCAAATTTGGCCCAAGTATTAATCAATTTTTTTTCTTGAGTAAGTTTGTAAATACATTCTGAGTTTGATGCCCAAGATAGCAAAAAAGGAGGGAAAAATCCATACTTTGTCGCCACTCCCATTACTTGCCGCCCAAGTAACCCTAATGTAGCTAAATTTTCGCTACATGTTGCCCTAGTTCTTCCCCATATAAACTCTTCATCATTCTACTATTTTTCATATCCTTCAAAGCAATTTGCTTAACCCTAAAAATCCCTAAATCTCCCTATTGTGTCGTTAGCCTCAAATCCCAAAAGAAACCCTCGTTTCTCTTCCCTTTTTGCCGAAATCACCTATTACTGCCACAAGAAGATTGCCAAAGCACCAACGTTGCTACTGCACATCGCTGTTGTCGTCGCCGCACACCACTGTTGCTGTCTCACACTATCATTGTCGCCACACCATACTTGCCGTCATAAGATTTTCATCGTAGCAAGTCCTTACCCAACTTGCCGATTTCTCTTTTCCCCCTTGTGCAGAAACTTTGCCAAATTCTCAAAAAAAGATACCATGTCTCACAAAAGAACTAGATCTTCAAAGACTACTCCTGAAAACCCGATTTTGATTGATGAAGAAGTGAAAGAGAGATTTGATTTAATCTTCAAGCATCAACCTATGATTCTGAAAAAAGGTTTTAACTTGAAGAGTCATGATTTGGTGGTTGTTCCTATATCGATTAGAAAGAAAATCAATGCTCTCAAGTGGGAACGATTTTGTGATGCTCGTTCACTTCTTGATAATGAACTAGTTTGAGAATTCTATGCTGGTTTGACTATGCAAGATGCTACTAAGGTCACCGTTCTAAAGAAAAAGGTACCTCTTACTTCTAAGTCCATCAATGATTTGTTTAACTTACCTGATGTTGAAGAAGATGAGTACTACCATATGATGAACAATATCAATTGGGATTTTCTTCAACAAGTGCTTGATGTTGTGACAAGTTCGGGATCCCAATGGATTATAAGAAAGTTTTGGAGACATTCTTGCTGAAGGAAATACCTAAAACCAGTAGCAAAGGTATGGTTTTATTTCGTTTACTACAGTTTTATGATTATCTCACATAGTTCCACCATCTCAATAGAATGGATGCTCTTGTTATATACAATTTTGACAGAAAAGTCCATTAATGTTGGGAAAATAATTGTCAAGGAGATTCAAGACTGTGCTAAAAAGAAGACAGGAAGTGCTTATTTCCTATCATTAATCACTTCACTTTGCTTAAGGGCCCATGTTAAAACACAAGCAAATTTGAAGGCGCAATATGTTCAAGGGTCCACTACAAATCATGATCTTAAAAGGTTAGTAGTAAGGTGCATGAACTGAATCAAGGCGAGTAAGAAGAGCCAACTGAGCTAGATATCGAGGAGTCAACAAATGAAACCGGGACAAAAGCTAATTCAGTTACAGACACTGAAGAAGAATCTGATAAGGACCTAAACAGTCCTAAACCAGTTGAAGGAGCTGCAAACCCTGAACCAAAGGTTGAGCCAGAAGAAGAAACAGTCAAGCTAAGTGTTGAACATGAATCTACAACTCTAATGCTGACTTCTGCAAGTACTTCAAAGAAATCAGAGTTGTCAATTATGATGGATATGTGCAAGTTCATGCACAATCAACAACAAACTTACTGGATATATGTAAAAATTAGACATGACTCAATTCTAAATACTTTTAAGAATATCTCTAATACTTTTGTTCCTGAATTCCCAGATGTTATCATTAAGACACAGATGGAAGATATTGACTATGCAATCGGAGATGGAGCTAAAGAAGACAAGGGGAATGAGTCAGAAAAATAAAATGGGGGATTATTGATTTGTTATTTATTTAATTATTTTTATGTCTTTAGGAATTTATTTCTTTCGTAATTAGGATTTAATTTCTACAGAATAAAACATAACAAGCATGAATAAACTTAAAACTTCTTTAGAAAGAAAAAGAATAAGCGATGTGATAATGGGAATGAACAAATCTAGGATTGGGTCATTAGGAAAGACTTGGTATTTAAGCAATCTTAATGACTCACCTCTCTTTCTTTACAACCCTACCTGGTGTTCAGTTTTCATTCATTACTTTATTCTTGCAATAAAGACATTGTTTCTTTTTAAATGGGGGTAAGGCAAATAAATTGATCAAATTTTTAAATTTTTCAAGTATGTTTCAATCATTTCTTTCATAAGTATGTTTTAATAAATGAATGTTTAGGGACATTTTTTTTTGTTAATGAGATAGTTTGTATGCAAGTATGAATGATGATTCTATCTAAGTGAACGTATGTTATCATGAAGAATGGAATGCTTGTATGATCTTAGTCTTAGTAATGTTTGCCATGTAAACTTAGTTTCTCTTGAGATTAGACATGCATGAAGGTTTATATCATTAGAATTGACTTAGTAACTTTCTTGAGGTGAAATCCTAGGAGACATAAAAATCTAAAATGATATAGGGACTATTTCTTTGGATAATTTGAGCCTTTTCGAGCTAAACTTATGATATTAGACCCTTGAAATTGTAATTTTGAGCTTAAAGGCCTGTTTATTGCAATGAATCTACATTATAAGCCACATTACCATCTTCTTAAGTTATCCTAATTTTGTGCACCCATCTTAACTAAAGTTGTCTTGGTAATCAACATTTAAGGAAAATTTCAAAAAGATGTATGTGTTCATGCTTAAAAAATAAGAGACGGGGAAAGAGCGAAGAAAAGTTTGCTCAGTCTCTAAAAAGAAAAATGTATGCGCATGAGTTCAAAATAAGTTCGGGGGTGTTCCAAAGGTTCACTTAAAGAAAAATTCTATATTTCGAGAAATCCAAGACAAAGTTAAAGGTTAAGATTTTGAAACCAAAATTTCTCATCTCTTTAAATCTCTACCTTTAACCGAGCCCTATTACAACCTTATAAAAGACCTATTGATTTGATGATTATGACACCTACATTAGTGGAGAGGAAGTGATAAGTTCAACATATGAAGATCATAAATAAGCCTTATGATTGTTTGCTTGATTGATATGAAATTATGTTGAATGAAGAATGTTATCTGTGGCTATGACATACATAAAAACTATGATTCATGTTGGCATATTTTGAAACTTAGTATAAAATTCTAAAAATGTTTGCATATGAATTACTTGTTAATAAAGGAGATCTATGAACATGCAGTTATTAAAGCATGATTATGGGACAAAGATTGATGCTGCTTACACAGTTAACAATTTTGCCTTAGCAAGACCTTTTGCTGTGCATAAACATTACTCCGGACAAGCAATGGTTTAAGTTTGGGGGTGTGTAAACTGGAAAATATATAGGATTTTTCCTATACAATTTATCACCTTTTTGCTTAAATTCGTTGTTAAAACTAAGTAATTGTTTAATAAATTAATGAAATATGTGAAAATATGAAATTATGAAATTAGGACATAGAAATTATTAAAATGTGATTTTATGCTTTATTATATAGTTTTCATGCATAAAATGGCTTATTTTATACTTATTTGAACATGTTATATTTTTAAGACATAAAATGGGCCATGCATGATTAAATTAAATAATAAAATATAAAACTATATTTAATAATTCATTTTAAAATATTTCATTAATAATTTTGGGTTTAATTATTTATTTATTTTATTCTTTGGTCCTTTAATTTATTGATTTATTTTGGACAGGTCTGATAGCTTTGTTGGATCGCAAAAACCGTCCAAATTGAAGACCAAGTCAACCCAATTTCGGCTACACATGGTTGTCCACATAAACCACTTTTTGGTTTAATTACACAAGGTCCTTGCAATGTTAAAGAAATTAGAGATTTGCCTGAAGACTTACATTTGACCGAGTCTCAGTCCTGAGTTGTTATGGCATTTAAATTACTTTAAAATCAAGCAAAATTTAACTCAAAATCAACTAATCATGGCCGGCCACTCATTGAAGAAGCTTGAAGAGACTAAACCTTTCTATTTTTAGCAAACTACACTCCTCTCTTCACCTATAAATAAGACCTCATTTCACCATTTTTTGTAACAACCCGATTTTGGGCCTAGTCGGAACAATGGTTTCAGGACCACGAATTCGACACAGTGAAACTTGTTTTTATTACATTTTTAAGGTCTATAGTTTTACGGAATGATTTCGTGAAAATTTCGTTCGGAAATTGTGACGTTTGAGCACTCAATTTAGCAAAAAGAACTAAATTGTAAATAGTGCAAAAGTTGTCTAATTGTTATGAAATTTTAAATTGAAGGTCCTTAGGTGGTAATTAGACCATTTGTTAAGTTAGTGGACAAAAATAGACATGAGGTAAAAGAAATTTAATGTTTTAAGTTAGGAGCATTTTGGTCATTTGGCTAATAAATGAATTAAAAATCAAATTAAAAGCCAATTTTTGCTCATCTTCTACCCTTGGACGAAAATTTCAAAGGGGAACCATAGCTAGGTTTTTTCATCTTCCAAGCTCGATTGTAAGTCCGTTCTAGCCTAATTTTTAATGACTTTTATGTTTTTGAGATCCTTGTAACCTAATCTAGCTATTTTAAGCATTAATTTGAAAGAAAATTGAAGTCTAAAATTTTACCCATGAAGAATATTTGTGTATTTTGATGTCTAATGGTAGATTATGCAAGTTTAATGTTAGATAAACAACTTTTGCTAGGTGATTTTTGATGAAAATGTCAAAAGGACCTATTTGTAAAAAGATTTCAAAATGTGTATAAAAGTGTGATTAAATGGAAAATGTGGGATGTTATAAGCATGAAAGAGTTTCGACTAGGCTTGGGTCTTGATGAAATTGAATATATTTCATTTTACGAGCCTAGGGACTAAAATGTAAATATGTTAAAGTTTAGGGGAAAAATGTAATTTTTCCATAATGCAAGTTTTGGACTGAGTTGATTAATGTGATTAATAAATTAGTTAAATTTTCTATTATAGATCAAGAGAAACGAGGTTCAGACCTAGATCGGGGGAAATATAAAGTATTTGACAATTAGGTCCATTTCCTACTATTTTTGTACCGAGGTAAGTTCTTATGTAAAAAATGCATTGTTATAATTATGTTTTAAATTCTTTACTATTGTATGAATTATGATTGACCATTGAGCATGTTCGAAATATTTACGACTAGGGTGAAATCCCGGTTGAACCTTAGGAATAGATAGGATACAAATGTCATGACATTAGGGTTACTAAGACTACGTGTAAGACCATATCTGGGATATGGCATCATATGAGATTTCGTGTAAGACCATATCTGTGATATGGCGTCAACATGAGATTTCAGTAAGACCATAACTGGGCTATTGGCATCGATATAAGATTACATGTAAGACCATATCTAGGATGTGGCATTGGTATGGTACCGAGTGTATGGGATTCCCGAGTATCCTTTAGTATTCTAAGTGGTTAAACGGGAAATTTGACGAGTATGTCAAAGATGAATTGTGTGTAAATCCAATTCGAGATGGTTCAGGTATGTACGCAAAACTTATACATAATGAGTTCGATATGTGATGATTATGATTGTGAGCTCTTAATAATATTTATGCCAATTATCATCATGTTAATTGTATGTGTGTTTATGATGCCTATTATTTGCATGGGAACTTACTAAGCTTTAAAGTTTACTCCCTTTTTCTTTTCCCTTGTCTTATAGTGTCTCTAAGCTAGCTCGGATTTGGGGATCGTTGAAGGCTCCATCACACTATCAATTGATTATTTTGGGTACCAATGAATTTGACATTTTGAGTTATGGCATGTATAAGGACTTGGTCATTTTGGTATGTGTCATAATTGATTTGCCAAATGTATTGGCTTATGTTGGTTGATAGTTCATTTTGTAAATGGCCATTGAAATTGGGTAATATTGATTTAAGTATATATGCATATAATGATGTTTTCATGGATGTGGAAATTTGCATGGTTTAAGTTAATTAGTATGTGATAGACGGTAGCATGTGAATGATGTGTGAATGTCTTGTTTTTGTCTGAATTAGTTGGATGTATATACTTGGAATGGTGCTATGTTTTGTTGTGTAGGTTGTGCTTGGAAGGGTGACAATATGGCTTGGAAGATAGCCTTGTTTTTGTCCACACGTGTAGACACACGGGCGTGTGTCTAGGCCGTGTGTGACACACGGCTTGCCCTATGGGCGTGTATTCTGGCCGTGTGTCCCCTGCACCTTAATTGTTGCAAAACAGAATGCTCAGTATTGAGCACACGGGTAGAGACACAGGCGTATGTCTCAGCCATGTGGATGACATGGCCTCAGGCACGGGCGTGTGCCCTAGGCGTGTGAAGTCTGCACCTATTTTATGAAAAATTATGAAAATTAAATCAACCACACGGCTTAAGCACACAGGCGTGTGCCTTGGCCGTGTGACTTTCATTTGTTCATAGATGACAAACAGAAAGTTACACGGGTTAGGGACACGAGCGTGTGTGACCACACTACCTGCCCACACAGGCGTGTCCCAAGCCACACGGGTGTGTGGCTCTTAAAACATGAAAAATTTTTTAAGTGTTGAGAAATTTTCCAAAGTTCTTGGTTTAGTCCTAAACCACTTCCAATGTATGTTTTGGGCTTTGTAGGCTCGTTTTAGGGACGATATGAATGTAAATGAAAATTTTTAAATTTAGATGGAAATTTACGTCTCGATTTTATATGTTTTCTTATGCTTAAGTTCGGTAATACCTCGTACCCTATTCTGGCGTCGAATATGGGTAAGGGGTGTTACATTTAGTGGTATCAGAGCTACGATTTAGTTGATTCTCGAACTAACATAGCGTGTGTAAGAGTCTAGCTATACATGCCATAAATGAATTGTGATAGTGTAATGGCTCCTAACAATTTTAAATTGTGTTTTCATATAGTAATTGGATCCGAATCGAGCTGAGGTTGATGAAATTGAAAGTAATGCGCCGACTACCGCTCAAGGGACAGCGCCATTTGATAGTAGACATACTACGGTTAGTCAAGAAGAATGGGTTAGGGAAGCCTTTCTTCACATAATTAATGAGTGGTATACGGAATTTGTTCGAACAAATTCAAATGTCCAACCTCCTCTACCTCCACCTATTCCTCGATCGGTTCCCATAGCTCCACAAGGTATGGAATTTCTAAGAATGAACAAGCCTTCGGTTGATAAGATCCGAAAGCATGGGGCTGAATATTTTAGAGCTAATGTGGATGATGATCCCGAAAGAGCCGAGTTTTGGCTCGAAAACTCCATTATTGTATTTGATGAGTTGTCCTGCACACTGGATAAGTGTTTAAAGTGTGCCATCTTACTTCTGAGGGATTCTGCATATCACTGGTGGAATACACTGGTACCGGTGGTACCAAAAAAGAGGGTTACATGGGAATTCTTTCAAGAGGAGTTCCGAAAGAAATATATTAGTCAGCGGTTCATCGATCAGAAACATAAGAAATTTCTTGAGCTGAAACAAGGTCAAATGTTAGTAACCGAATATGAGCGAGAATTTGTCAGACTTAAAAAATATGCTCGAGAGTGTGTTTCCACTAACACTATCATGTACAAGAGATTTGATGATGGATTGAATGAGGATATTCGTGTGTTAGTTGGGATCTTAGAATTGAAAGAATTTGTAGTATTGGTCGAACGAGCCTGTAAGGCCGAAGAGTTGAATAAAGAAAAGAGGAAAGCCGATTGTGAAGCTAAAGATTCAAGGAAGAGACCGATAAGTAAGTCGTTTCCATCTCATTCAAAAAAATCTAAGGAAATGTATTCCCACTCGAATGTATCAACCGAGTATTCTCACAGAGACCGCGGGAAGCAACACTCGAGTTTTAAATCTCTAGCTACTTCAATAGCAAGTATGGGTAACGAAAAGTCTAACAGACCTGATTGTCAATATTGTGGCAGATGTCATTCTGGTGAGTGTAGAATGAATGACCGGGCTTGCTTCAAGTGTGGTTCTCAGGAGCATTTTATCTGATATTGCCTTGAAATGGCTAAGAAAGAAAATTTTCAGAGGGCGAGGCTGAGTAATACTACTAATAGGGGTAGGCCGCCGAGGAATACCGAAAATGGAGCTAGTAGTAAGGGTGTGACAAAAGATACAGCTGTGAGATCCGAAGCTCGAGCACCTGCTAGAGCCTATGCCATCCATGCTCGTGAAAAAGCAAGATATCTCCCGATGTTATCACTGGTACTTTTTCTCTCTATAATACTAATGTAGTTGCATTGATTGATCCTAGATCGATTCATTCTTATGTTTGTGTGAAATTGGTAGCTAGTAAAAGCTTGCCTATTGAGTTTACTGAATTTGTGGTTAGACTATCAAACCCTTTAGGCAAACATGTGTTACTTGATAGAATTTGCAAGAATTGTCCCTTGATGATTCGAGGTCACTATTTTCCGGCTGATTTAATGTTGTTGTCATTTGATGAATTCGATATTATTTTGGGTATGGATTGGTTGACACTGCATGATGCTGTGGTAAACTATAAAAGAAAGATTATTGAACTAAAATGTGAAAATGGTGAAATTCTTCAGATTGATTCAGATGAGTTGGGTGAGTTACCTGTTGTGATTTCTTTGATGCCTGCCTAAAGATATGTAAGAAAAGGGTGTGAACTGTATCTTGCTTATGTGTTGAATACAAAAGTGTCTGAATTGAAAATTGAATCAGTGCTGATAATTTGTGTATATCCGAATGTGTTCCCGGAAGAGTTGCCTGGGCTACCACCGGTTAGAGAAGTTGATTTTGGTATTGATTTAGTACCAAGGACCTCGCCGATATCTATTGCTCTGTATAGAATGGCCCCGACTGAATTGAAAGAATTAAAGGCTCAGTTGCAAGAGTTAATAGATAAATGTTTTGAGATACCGAGTTATTCTCCATGAGGTGCTCCAGTGTTATTTGTAAAGAAGAAATACGGGTTTATGAGACTTTATATCGACTACTGTCAACTTAACAAGGTGACTATAAAGAACAAGTATCCTATACTGAGGATTGATTATTTGTTCGATCAGTTGAGAGGAGAAACGATATTCTCGAAGATTGATTTAAGATCTGGCTACAACCAATTGAGAGTTAAAGAGTCGGATGTACCGAAAACCACTTTCAGAACAACGTATGGACACTATGAATTCCTTGTTATGCCTTTTGGATTAACAAATGCACCTGCTGTCTTTATGGACTTGATGAATAGAATTTTCCGACCGTATTTGGACAAGTTTTTGGTTGTGTTTATTAACGATATCGTGATTTATTCTCAGGACGAGTCCGAGTATGCTCAGCGCTTAAGAACTATATTGTAGACTTTGAGAGATAAGCAGTTGTTTGCTAAATTCAGTAAAAGTGAGTTTTGGCTCTGAGAAGTTGGATTTTTGGGACATATTGTGTCAGGTGATGGTATTCGAGTTGATCCAAGTAAGATCTCAGCAATTGTTGATTGGAAACAGCCAAGGAACATATCCGAAGTTAGAAGCTTTTTGGACTTTGTCAGTTATTACCGACGATTTGTCAAATGATTTTCGATGATTGCTAATCATATGACTAAGTTTTTACAAAAAGATGTTAAGTTTGAATGGTCCAAAAAATGTCAGCAAAGTTTAAGAAGTTGAAATCATTATTGATTGAGGCGTTGGTTTTAGTACAACCTGAACCGGGAAAGGAGTTTGTGATTTATAGTGACGCATTACTAAATGGATTAGGATGTATGTTGATGTAAGAGGGCAAAGTAATAGCTTATGCCTCGAGACAGTTGAAACTGCACAAGAAGAATTATCCGACGCATGATTTGGAATTAGTCGCTATTGTGTTTGCTCTGAAAATTTAGAGACATCATTTGTACCGGGAGAAATGTCATGTCTTTTCTGATCATAAGAGTTTAAAATACTTGATGACTCAGAAATATTTAAACTTGCGGCAATGAAGATGGCTTGAGTTATTGAAAGATTATGAACTAGTCATTGATTACCACCCAGGTAAGGCAAGCGTAGTCGCAGATGCATTGAGTAGAAAGTCTTTGTTTGCTTTGAAAGCGATGAATACACGGTTGACTTTGTTCGATAATGATTTGATTCTAGCCGAGTTGAGAGCTAGACTGTTGTTTCTTCAACAAATTTGTGAAGCTCAGAAATGTGATAGTGATTCACAAGCCAAAAGAGTTCATTGTGAATCGGGTAGGGATTCAGACTTTCATATCGAATCCGATGATTGTTTGATGTTCCGAGGCAAAATTTTTGTACTGAAAAATGATGAAATTATTCAAAAAATTCTTCATAAGGCATATAATGGTTGTTTATCTGGCATTCAGGAAGTACAAAAATGTATAATGATTTGAAGAAATTGTATTGGTGGTCTGGTATGAAACGAGACATTTTAGAGTTTGTTTCGAAATGTTTGATTTGTTAAAAAGTGAAAGTTGAACACCAAGTGTCTTCAGGTTTACTTCAGCCAGTGATGGTCCCCGAGTGGAAATGGGATAGGGTTATTATGGATTTCGTAACTCAGTTACCTTTAACTCTAAAAAAGAAAGATGTCGTTTGGGTCGTTGTTGATAGATTGATGAAATCGGCTCATTTTATACCTGTATGTACTGATTATTCACTTGATAAGCTAGCCGAATTTTACATTTCAGAGGTTGTCAGATTGCACGGGGTGCCTATTTCTATTATTTCAGATAGAGATCTGAGGTTTACTTGACGATTTTGGAAGAAGTAGCAAGAAGTTTTGGGTACAAAGCTGAACTTTAGTACTGCATTTCATCCACAAACCGACGGTTAGCCTAAAAGAATGGTTCAGGTACTTGAAGATATGCTCCGATGTTGTGTTCTAAAATTTGAGGGTAGTTGGGAAAAATATCTACCATTGGTGGAATTTACCTATAACAATAGTTTTCAATCGAGTATAAAGATGGTTCCTTATGAGGCATTGTATGGTCGCAAGTGCCGAACACCTTTGTATTGGACCAAGCTTAGTGGGAAGCAGATTCACGGGGTTGATTTGGTTAGAGAAACTGAAGAAAAAGTAAAGGTAATCCGTGATTGCTTGAAAGTAGCTTCAGATCGACAAAAGTCATACGTAGATTCGAAAAGAAAAGAGATTGAGTTTCAGGTTGGTGACAAAGTATTCTTGAAAGTATCTCAATGGAAGAAGATTCTGAGATTCAGCCGTAAAGGCAAGTTGAGTCCACTTTTCATTGGGCCGTATGAGGTTATCGAAAGAATAGGTCCAGTAGCATATCGGTTAGCTTTACCGACAGAGTTAGAAAGAATTTATGATGTATTTCATGTGTCGATGTTGCGACAATATCATTCTGATCCTTCACATATGATTTCTCCATCAGAGATTGAGATTCGACCGGATATGACGTATGGTAAAGAACCGATAAGATCTTAGCTTGGAAAGTTAAACAGTTGAGAAATAAAAGTATAGCCCTAATGAAAGTTTTATGGCAACGACATGGGGTTGAAGAGACTACTTGGGAACCCGAGGAGTCTATGAGAAAATAGTACCCAAACCTATTTTCTGTTAAAATTTTCGAGGATGAAAATCTTTAAAGGGGGGAGAGTTGTAACATCCCGATTTTGAGCCTAACCGGAACAGTGGTTTCGGGACCACAAATCCGACGCAGTGAAACTTGTTTTTATTACATTTTTAAGGTCTATAGTTTTACGGAATGATTTCGTGAAAATTTCGTTCTAAAATTGTGACGTTTGAGCACTCAATTTAGCAAAAAAGACTAAATTGTAAAGAGTGCAAAAGTTGTCTAATTGTTATGAAATTTTAAATTAAAGGTCCTTAGATGGTAATTAGACCATTTTTTAAGTTAATGGACAAAAATAAACATGAGGTAAAAGAAATTTAATGTTTTAAGTTAGGAGCATTTTGGTCATTTGGCTAATAAATGAATTAAAAATCAAATTAAAAGCCAATTTTTGCTCATCTTCTACCCTTGGACGAAAATTTCAAAGGGGAACCATAGCTAGGTTTTTTCATCTTCCAAGCTCGATTGTAAGTCCGTTCTAGCATCATTTTTAATGATTTTTATGTTTTTGAGATCCTTGTAACCTAATCTAGCTATTTTAAGCATTAATTTGAAAGAAAATTGAAGTCTAAAATTTTACCCATGAAGAATATTTGTGTATTTTGATGTCTAATAGTAGATTATGCAAGTTTAATGTTAGATAAACAACTTTTGCTAGGTGATTTTTGATGAAAATGTCAAAAGGACCTATTTGTAAAAAGATTTCAAAATGTGTATAAAAGTGTGATTAAATGGAAAATGTGGGATGTTATAAGCATGAAAGAGTTTTGACTAGGCTTGGGTCTTGATGAAATTGAATATATTTCATTTTACGAGCCTAGGGACTAAAATGTAAATATGTTAAAGTTTAGGGGAAAAATGTAATTTTTCCATAATGCAAGTTTTGGACTGAGTTGATTAATGTGATTAATAAATTAGTTAAATTTTCTATTATAGATCAAGAGAAACGAGGTTCAGACCTAGATCGGAGGAAATATAAAGTATTTGACGATTAGGTCCATTTCCTACTATTTTTGTACCGAGGTAAGTTCTTATGTAAATAATGCATTGTTATAATTATGTTTTAAATTCTTTACTATTGTATGAATTATGGTTGACCATTGAGCATGTTCGAAATATTTACGACTAGGGTGAAATCTCGGTTGAACCTTAGGAATAGATAGGATACAAATGTCATGACTTAGGGTTACTAAGACTACGTGTAAGATCATATCTGGGATATGGCATCGTATGAGATTTCGTGTAAGATCATATCTGTGATGTGGTGTCGACATGAGATTTCTTATAAGACCATAGCTAGGCTATTAGTATCGATAAGAGATTACATGTAAGACCATATCTAGGATATGGCATTGGTATGGTACCGAGTGTACGGGACTCCCGAGTATCCTTTTGTATTCCAAGTGGTTCAACAGGAAATTTGACGAGTATGTCAAAGATGAATTGTGTGTAAATTCAATTCGACATGATTCAGGTACGTACGTAAAACTCATATGTAATGAGCTCGATATGTGATGAAACATCGATAAGGTTATGATTGAGTAAGTTATGATTGTGAGCTCTTAATAATATTTATGCCAATTATCATCATGTTAATTGTATGTTAAATGTGTGTTTATGATGCCTATTATTTGCAGAAGAACTTACTAAGCTTTAAAGCTTATGTTTAAGTCCCAAGCCACACAGCCTGCCCATACAGGCGTATCCCAAGCCACTCGGGCGTGTGGCTCTTAAAACATGAAAAATTTTTTAAGTGTTGAGAAATTTACCAGAGTTCTCGGTTTAGTCCTGAACCGCTTTGAATGTATGTTTTGGGCCTCGTAGGCTCGTTTTAGGGACAATGTGAATATAAATGAAAATTTTTAAATTTGGATGAAAATTTACATCTCCATTTTGTATGTTTGCTTATGTTTAAGTCTGGTAATACCTCGTACCCTGTTCTAGTGTCGAATACGGGTAAGGGATGTTACATTCCTAATCATCCTTCATCCCTTATTATTCTCTTTTTTCTCTCAATTCTCTTTAGCATTTTGTATTCCCCATGCCTAGCATCATCTCTTCATAGAGATTTTAACAATTAAGCATCTTAAAGAGCCCTTGGTCGGCCACCTTGGAGAGCCATCAGCAAAGGAGCAAAGCGAAGGAGCGAAGGAGCCTCTTCGGTCAGAGTCTTGGGTGACAGCCACTTTGATTTGGGTTTAATCTTTCTTTTCTTTGATTTAATCTAAAAATGTTTGCTATGTGTTCTTTGCTCTTGTTACAACAATGTTAGCTTAATTTTATTTAAGCTAGGATGATTGCTTTGATTAAATAATATTTATTTGATTCATGCTTATAATGTTTGTGCCTTAATTGATCATGTTTTCAATAAAAATCAAGTCTGTATTTCGTTCATACGTGATTGAAATGCACCTGAGTTAGCTGAGCAATCCTAACCAGGCGACGACTAGTGGACACATAATTGAAATGTGCATGCTCAATTTAGATCGTAACCTGATTAAATTGCGGGTTGCATAACAACTCTAACCAAGCTCTGTTATCTGCATAGTTGTTAGATTTGTGTGATTAAACTGTTTCAAACCTAACACGTCCCTGTTACCTCGTACGAATACTAAGAAACCCTTAGTAAATAAGGATCAATAAAATGCATATTTACTAAGTAAAGGATTCTGAAAGGACCTAGTGTGGTTTCCAAACTCATGAAAGATCGAGTTACCATAGAATGTTTTTCTGAATGTTATTAAGCATGTTGATAATAAATTGAGTTCAATTAAAGTAATTGTCCTAGTTTATTTATGTTATAATTGTGTTTAATTTTGTTAAAATCTATTCCATTTGTATAGTTTGCATATTTAGGATAATTTGCATTGGGGATCATTGCATTTAGTTTAATAAATTTAATTTTAATCATCACTTCTCAATCATATTGTGTTTTTATTTACCAAGTTGTTAATATAATTTTACAATTAAGAGATTTAACACAAATACAATCCATGTGGAGACGATAACTCGATAGTTACTTATTACTTGATAACAATTGTGTACACTTGCACAAACCTATGCGTTACAGTAGTTTTACAAAAAAAAAAACTCGAGCACATATTTCAAGGATCGTTATTCCATAGGGATTGATAAAGAATTATGAAATAGTTATATGATCTACTAGTTTAGTGATTACCAATCTAGTCAATTTAAGAATTATTGATGCAAATCAATTCAAATTCATGAAAGCTAATCTAAATTATCTACTGTATGAACTAATCTAGTTGTCCTCTTACTTGTCTTAAACTATGTAATTAGTGAAGTAATGGTTGATTGGTTAACTAGTTATTAATGAGGCTAACATACATGTCTCGATTAATTTAATTGCCATTGCTAAGTAGAAATATCCTCTCGATCTCATCCTAACTTAAAATCTACGGCTTAGGATCTCTCGATCTCACCTAGTTCATAGCTCACCTCTTGGTCTCGCTATTCGACATGATTGTGTTAACACTCTACTCTATAAATTTATCTCTCAGTTTCACCTATCTAGATATTCAACTAGAGGTATCAATTCTAGCTTAATAAGCATAGAAACACAATGAAACAATCAATTGATCATCAACATATATATTAACAACACTTAGTCACTAGCATTCTAACCAACCATCAATAAAATCTAGCACATCATGGTAATCACAAACAGACAACAGTTCTGAACAATCAATCAATATAAGGAATTAAGCACAAGTTTAGAAATGCTCAATCATGGAGAAATGTCTAAATCAAAGCTAGAGTTTGCACCAATCTCCATTTACATTGTCATCAACAAGAAAGAAATGAAGCAACTACAACAAAAAAAAAACTTTTACAAGTTTTCTCTATAAAAATCCTTTTGAAATTGAAAATTCTCTCTAAAAATTCTAAGTTCTTTTTCTCTTTTCTAATTCTAATTTATATGGTAATAAGCTAAATCACTAAGGGGTCCTTACTGAGAAATAGACTTTTCAAAGGCTGAAAGTTAGAATTCCACTAAAATGCCCTTGGATAACCATCACTTGATTTAAAATTTATAGAGTGATGTCGTGACCAATAATATCACGGTGTCGCAAAATTGGTGAATGACTTCTCTCTGGTTTGGTTCAAGGCATTGACGTCTTGACCTCAAGATTCACATGTTGCAACCTAGCGATCTGACGTTGTGACTTTAACCTTTTCCACGTCACGGTGTCACCTATTGTCTACACCATCTTCAAGCTAAGCTCATCCAATGTTGCAACTTCAAACATATTGCGGTGTTGCCTTCAAAACTCTATCCATTCATTTCCAAATAGTTTGTTAAGTGTGACCTAACTTCCATCTACGTCGTGACCTCCTAGCTGATCATCTCAAGGTATTTTTTGATAGTCCTTCATGTTGCAACTTAAAGAATCATCACGTTGCAATGTTAGTCTTTGTTCCACCAACTTCCAAGCCTTATATGCTTTGGTCTCCTAGCTTTCATAAATAGACAAATTAAGCACCATAAGTATCATGAACCACCTAAAACTAAAACAACATCAAAGACACTAAAACAAGAGTAAAAACATAACTAGTCCTACATGCAACACATTAAACTACTAAGCACTAAATTACTCAAATTCACTAAAAAAACAAGCTAAAGCAAGTATGACACCACCTTAATTGCATATGACAATTTAGCACACATCACCCAGGCTGATCCAAATTCGAAAAAAATTGAACTTGAAAAAGAATCAAATTTGAAAGAGTTCGAGCCTGAAAAAATCCGAGCTCGAGAAAGCTCAAGCTCAAGGAAATTTGAATACGAGCCTAAAAAAGTCCAAACCTGAAATAATTCAAATCCGAAGATAGCTTGAATTTGCTGGGTTGTCACCTTTACCTAAAAATTGAAAGGTTTTTTTTTTCTTGTATAAAATAATTTTATTATTTTCATATGTTATTGATAATCGGATTGCAACCTTTTATTTCTTTCTTTGCAAAATTCCATTTAATTTAATATAAAAATAAAAATAGTTATATTATTATAATTAGACTTAAAATTTTAATTATTAAAACGAATATATACATTGTCCAAGCACTTTAAAGTTATGAAATTATAATTTTTTTTACCGCACATTATAAAACGGTAACTACAACAAGAGCTCTTTACATGAGAACTAGATGAATTAGAGGCATTTTATCAAAAGCAAAGCTTGACAACCATTGATGTTTACAAAGCGTTTATTTACTTGTACATATTTCACCACTTTGCCATAGACACAAAAACCTTTTATTTTATTTTATCAACGTTTAAGTTTTCACTACTCTTTTTATTTATTTATTTATTTATTTATCCTTCATTAATTTAGTTCATTAAATGAATCCAAATTTGAAGTGAGTAAAGATAAAAAAGAAAAATTAGTGGCTTTGGGTATGTTTAAGGAAAGAAAAGAAAGGCTGAAATACATATCATAAAATAAAATTGAGAGAAGATTCAAGAATTTCTTTTATTTGTTTGTAGATCATGTATTCGATGAAAGTTGCTCATATGTTAAGGTTTATGAGCTTCTTACAAAGGATGTCACAGCTTTAATGGTTTATTTATCCTAATGATTTTAGTACAACATTTGCGTAGAACAAACGAGCATGAACAAGACCTTCAATATGAATGGTTCAAGAAACGGTCCAAGAATTATTTATCCAACTCTTCATGATATATTTCAGACAATAATATAAATCAATTAATTTTATTCATTCATATTTCAAAATTGAAGCTTTGGAAATTCATCATGAAGAAATTAAGGACCTTTTTCGGGACAAAGAATCAGAAATTGTAGAATTTTTAATAAAATTATAATTTTCTTCTAAAAAGAAGACTCACTAAAATCTAACACAAATAAAAATACATATGATAATAACAAATCAGGCTTGTTTGTGGACAGATTCAAACATGTATGCAAGGGCCAACATTGTGTAATAGAAATGATCACATGATTTATCATAAAAATTTTATTATTTTAAGTTATATTTTGCTTTTTTTTAAAAAATGATTAATTTTTATATATTAGATTAAATGTAAATTTATCATTAAATTAATTATTTATATTAAAAATTTTATTTATTTATATTATTAAAAATTAATATTATTAGCGGAATAATTCAACAGTACCATATGACATACAAAAAATAATGAATAAAATTTAAAAAAAATATCAATTCACTTTTTAATCTAATACATAAATATTAATTTAATTATTTTTTAATTAGAAAGAATACAATGACTCCATGTAACCTTTAGCCCCCTACCTCAAATAATTCCCACGTCACCAATTCATTTCTGATATGTTTTTCTTCCCAAAACAACCCCCGCTCAATCCATAAAACCTCGATAATACCATTACGTTCAACTAAAACTCAAATTGCCACCACCACCACTCTTCTTTACTGAGTGGCTTTGCAGTGTCCGCTTCTTCCCTTCCCGTCCTCAGCTTTTGTCGAATTTCACTCTCTTCTTTAATTTCTCTCTCTCTCTCTCTCTCTCTCTCTCTCTCTCTCTGTTTTTTAGTTTCTTTTATTTTTTCTAATTTTCTGATCAAACGATTCACATCTCTCCAGCCATGACTATGATGACGACTCCGCCGTTAGATGTACATAACACTCTTTCCTCTCTTCACTTTCAATAGTTACTTCAATAATTATTTTGTTCTTGAATTTCTCTCTTGGTGGATGTGCTTAAAGGGATTACTTTTTGTTTTCTCAAGTTATTTATTTTTAAATTGACAAGTGATTAATTTTTTACGTGAATTTCGTGACAATTTTTTTCTGAATGCATTGAGAGGCTTGATTATTAGGGTTTTGATTGAGAGAGTTAGGGTTAGGTTTTGGTTGTTCAGAGTTTTGATTGTTTTAAACTTTGGATTTTGGAACAGCAAGAAGATGAGGAGATGCTCGTGCCGCATTCTGATGTAGTCGATGGAACTCAGCCAATGGAAGGTTTGTTTTTTTTATAGAAATTTTTAGTTCACTCTAATTCGCGTTATTAATTTTATAATCTTAGGTTGATCCGGAAGTTGGGTTTTTCTTTCTTTTATTTATTTATTTATTGTAATTATGGAGTGATTTAGTATGGAGTAATAATTTGATTAGTCAGGTTGTTAGGGTTTTGATTTTTTATTGATTTTATGATCTTGATTAATTTAGTTGCTCAAGTTGAGCCAGCTAGTACGGTTGAGAATCAGCAAGTGGAGGAGCCTCCATCAATGAAATTCACTTGGACAATTGAGAAATTTTCTAGGCTCAACACCAAGAAGCATTATTCAGATATATTTGTTGTTGGTGGTTACAAATGGTAAATGGTGATTTTTCTTTGTGTTGTCATTATTGGAATATCTTTTATTTGGTGTGCTGCAGACTGTATGTAATAGATTTTTGGTTGTCGGGTTGATTCTTCTGTGCAGGAGGATACTAATTTTTCCAAAGGGAAACAATGTGGATCACTTGTCTATGTATCTGGATGTTGGGGATTCTTCCGCATTGCCATATGGTTGGAGTAGATATGCTCAGTTTAGCTTGGCGGTAGTTAATCAAATCCATCACAAATATTCAATAAGAAAGGGTATTCTTACTGTTACTGGGTTTGTCGTTTTGTTATTTATGACAACAGCATTTAATGGGAAAATTCCACCCTCTTTGTTACTTTATATTGAAGTTTCAATTTAAAGCAATCTTTCATTGCCTAGAAAGAATTTGTTTATTGTCTTTTTACTCAATGCGTGATTGAGCATTTTGTTATATGGTGTTCATTCGTTGGACTTGTAACAATCGACAATGATTTAGCATGTAAACTTGTTTCAGCTGCACGTATTCTCTTTGGCTAGAAACAACTACAAGTAGCTCCATTATTTGATATTTTTTTTCTATTTATGGATACCTTTATTGTTTGTTTCACTTGGATGTTTAGGGAATTTGATTAGAAAGGGAGTTGGATATTAAGAAGAATGTTTTAATATTTATAAAATTCCAAATTAGAGAGATTTTGATGATAATGAAATTTTCGTGGTGATGATACTTAAGTTGACTTATTGCTCAAAAGGTTAGGTTCTTCCTTCTGTGATAGCGAACATTTGGTGGTATGCTATCAAAACTGTTTTATTTCTTTCTATAGATTAGCAGTTTCCTTTTAACATTCTAGCTAATAGTACTTTTATTGATTATTTTTATAATATTTAGACAGAAAGTTATTAATGGGATGTCAACTTAATTTGTTTTGCGTCCTTCCTCATTAACTTTCTTCCACAAGCTTTCTGTTCCAAATTGGGTAATAAAATTACTTTTATTTTATGTAACATTGCCTTGTTCTATACTTCTACCCTTTCTCTTTTCAAGTAGGTTTATTTTTGGAGTTTGATTTTTAGTGACAATTCTAGTATTATGTTGGCCTGCTTTGCTTGTATCTAGTTTTTGCTACTTTTATATTTCTTTTTCTGTTGACCTAATCTATATAATGTTCCAGTTGTGTTTTAAGCATTCCTGTCATTCCTATTTTATGGCAACTAAGTAATATTGCTGAACTGAAAACAGTAAGCTGTTGTTAAATTTTAAGGATGAAAGGTTTATAATATTGCAAGGTTTTCCAAAATTGTTAAATTCTTCCAGGATAGGTTAATGTTTAGGCAATTTCTCCTCTGGATTGGATCATTTTATGTTGTGTTTATTACAACAGATTTGTGTTAAGTGATTGGTGGTTGACATATAGCGGGGAATAAAGGAACTTCCGTGATAGTCTAGATTCGTTATTGTCAATCCTATTACATAGCGGCCAAGTATTCAATATCAAAGTTTGTCCAGAACTTATTTACTGCTTTGTTTTTAACTTTTATTTGCAGATACTCAACACCAGTTCAATGCAAGAGAGAGCGATTGGGGTTTCACATCATTTATGCCTCTCAGTGATCTTTATGACCCTAGTAGAGGATATCTTGTGAATGATACTGTTGTTGTTGAAGCTGAGGTTGCTGTTCGTAAGATACTAGATTATTGGTCATACGACTCAAAGAAAGAGACTGGTTATGTTGGACTTAAGAACCAAGGGGCTACTTGTTACATGAACTCACTCCTGCAGACTCTATACCATATACCATACTTTAGAAAGGTGATGGTGTTGTTATTATTCTGTTTGGCTTGCTCTTATACTATTCAATTGGAGTGAAACATCTCATTTTTTAATGTTCTCTTTCAGGCTGTGTACCACATGCCAACAACTGAAAATGATATGCCTATAGGAAGTATTCCTTTGGCTCTGCAGAGTTTATTTTATAAGCTTCAATATAATGACACTAGTGTCGCGACAAAGGAGTTGACCAAATCTTTTGGATGGGATACATATGATTCTTTCATGCAGCATGACGTGCAAGAACTCAACAGAGTGCTGTGTGAAAAGCTTGAGGATAAAATGAAGGTGCTGTTCTCTCTCTCTCTCTCTCTCTCTCTCTGGGTGTTTGCAGTATCACATTGTGTTACTGAATGCTGATTATTATCCTTCTCATTTTACAGGGAACTGTTGTGGAGGGACAATACAGCAGTTATTTGAGGGTCATCATATGAACTATATTGAATGCATCAATGTGGATTTTAAGTCTACAAGAAGGGAATCATTTTATGGTATTTTCTCTTTACTGACGTGTACCAATATTAGTTGAAATACTGAAATGCCCTTTAGGAGCAAAATGTAAGTGTACATATTGTGTGGCAGACCTTCAGCTTGATGTCAAAGGTTGTCGGGATGTTTATGCTTCCTTTGATAAATATGTGGAAGTTGAGCGCCTTGAGGGTGACAACAAATATCATGCTGAAGAGCATGGCTTACAGGTTAGTTACGTTTTTAGTTTTTTTGATGTGATGAAAACTGGGCCGAAAATGTCCTTGGCCCGCTTAGGGTTTAGAATAATGCATAGACAAGGCTGTTTTAACAATTTATTCCATGGTTAGACTTTATCTGCGATTTTTATCAACTTAAGCCATTCAGCTGGCACAAACTAAGGCATTCTGATTAGTTTAAATCCTAATGACATTTCTTAATTCTGTGCTGATATTCTGTTGTTCATTTCAGGATGCAAAGAAAGGTGTCTTATTTATTGACTTCCCTCCTGTTCTTCAACTTCAGCTAAAGCGATTTGAATATGATTTTATGCGGGATACGATGGTGAAGGTCAGTGTTGGAAACAATTTTTCCAATTCTGTTGGGTAACTGGGTTACTTTTGATACTGTTTGGTATTTTGCAATTTCATTCAAGGCTTTGGACTGTTATGTAATCTGCTAAGAAAACACTTCTACTGACTCCTTTATCTGCTGCACTAAATATGATCTATACATTTGAATATTAATTCTTTCATATCGGCTAAACATTTCTGTTTCCTTGTTAAGTTTCCTTATATTCCCTTTCGTCAATGTTGATTAATGAGGGTTTCATAGAAGATCAATAAATTCTTTATATGCAAAAGCTAAAAATGCCTGGCTTTATTGCTTCTAGGAAAGAAAGAAAGTATTTTAATAGCCATATTTCCTTTCACAATTTCTTTTACTTATTTTCTTTGTGTGGTTTAATCAACTATTACCGTCTGATCTGGTTTAATGTTTTTCCAAATGTCACTTTTATGAAACTGATTTCTTATGATAAAAATTATAGTTTTTCTCTTTCAAAGTGTTAACATCCTTTTTATCTTTTCAACAAGTTGGCATTATGGAGTTTTCATATGAATTTAGATACTATGCATGTTAGTTTTGGCTATTTGTATAATAGTTTCTTTGTTTTGTAGATAAATGACCGCTATGAATTTCCTCTTCAACTTGACCTTGATAGAGAAGATGGGAAGTATTTATCACCTGATGCAGATAGGAGCGTTCGCAACCTTTACATGCTTCACAGGTATTAACTTCCTCATGAATTTTCACTAATGTTTTTAATCTGTTCTTAGGTAATGCAAGTCAGTAATACATTGTTCTAGTAGTTTCCCTGCTTACCTCCCATGCTAAACAGGAGAACTTTTTTTTTCTTCTTTTGCATGTCCTGCTTTGGCTTACAGTGTCTTAGTTCATAGTGGAGGAGTACATGGTGGACACTACTATGCTTTTATTAGGCCAACCCTTTCTGACCAGTGGTAAGCAAACATTTTTGAATTAATAGTCGACTAATTTGATTACAGTATACTATTTTTTCTTGAATTTGAACAAGATTTTCTGAAGAATGGCATGATTGACGTAAGAACACATTTTCTCTAAGATGACTTTTCGTATTTTATTTTTCCTGTTTGGTTAGCATTACATGGATATTGAATAACAGCAGTATCAACTCAAGAGTTGTTAAAGAAGTTAAATTTCTTTTGAAACTTACACTTGACATATGACTACTTTGTGAGGTTTAATTCAGGCACGTCTTAAGATTAGTATTATCTTTAGACTAGTATTCAATGCCATCACATCTAATGATATTTTGGCATTTAGTATCAGGTGCTTTTGGATTTAATGTTGGCTTTTGTTAAAGCCTCACATCTAATGATATTTGGCCTTTCGTATCTGGTGCTTTTGGATTTAATGTTGGCTTTTGTTAAAGTTTATTTTAAAATGGGGGAAAATTCATGTTAGGACCCTTTAATATATCTCTCTGTTTTGTTAGGTATAAATTTGATGATGAACGGGTAACAAAAGAAGATATGAAGAGGGTATTAGAAGAGCAGTATGGTGGTGAGGAAGAGGTAATTTTTCTATGTTCTGCTTAAAATGACCCGTCTGTTTGTGAACCATATGTAAGATTTAATTGACTTTGTGCCTTGTTCTTTCATATTCATTAGTTGCCACAGACAAACCCTGGCTTCAATAACACGCCTTTCAAGTTTACAAAATACTCAAATGCGTACATGCTTGTCTACATACGAGAAAGTGATAAGGACAAATAATTTGCAATGTTGATGAGAAGGACATTGCTGAACACTTGAGGGTAATTTTTTCATTTCCTTGAAATTGATGTGATCTTCCTAATGTTGACCCTGTTAATGACGATCAGTGCATTCAATGCAAATATCAGATGAGATTAAAGAAGGAGCAGGAAGAAGGAAGACAGAAGGAGATATAAAGCACAGGCCCACCTTATACTATTATAAAGTATCTATCTGTTACAATCAAGGTTACAGCATTTATGGATATTCTTTTTTTCATGCATTTGAGTGAATATAATTAATGCATTTAGGTTGCTAGAGATGAAGATCTTCTAGAACAAATCGGAAAGGACATATATTTTGATCTCGTGGATCATGACAAAGTTAGGAGTTTCCGCATCCAGAAGCAGACATCCTTCCTTGCTTTTAAGGTACCATTTATGATTTTTTATTGCTTGTTTGCATGTATCGGACTTAAAATGTAGTCGACACAAAATAGCTGATCTGATTATTGTGGTTGATGACATTTCTAATTGTTACTTGTAATCGGAGCCTAACATCATTCTTCTGATTATCTATCTTGAATTCAGTTTTCTTTAAATGTCCTGCAGCATATGTCTTACATGGATATGGAATCAAGATATGCAGTTCAGTTATCTAGTTAGCTTTTTAAGTTGGGAGTTTGCCATTTGAATATTAGTCATGTTGCTGAGAGATGGCATTTGATTGTACTAGGAGTTGGACTGCTTAATAACAAGATGTTAATCAAAAGAGAGTTTTATCTCTATTTGATTTGAAGTCAAAGTTTGAAATTAGACTGAATGCCTATGCATATAACATTCCTTAATTTAACTATCAAGTAATATAGATATGTCTGCTTTAGCTTAATTCATAATCTTTAGTACCATACTAGTAAACAAATGACTTTGTTTCTATCTTTGGGATTTCTTATGGGTTTCAAGTTGTTATTATTGTCTTTAATGTGTAACTTTCTGAGCTTGTTAACAGGAGGAAGTTGCGAAAGAGTTTGGCATACCATTACAGTATCAACGTTTTTGGGATTTGGGCAAAGCGTCAGAACCATACGTATCGGCCAAATCGACCATTAACCCCTCAGGAGGAGGCTCAATCTGTAAGTAGTTCTTTCTAGTCTTTGTGCTTTGCATCTTGTTTCTCACATTGTTTTTTGGATCATACATTTTCTGAGTTTTCTGCTTGTCTCTACTGAGATATCTTACAAGGGGAATTTTTGCTGACATCTTCTATGGGAATAAAAAATTAGATGTGTTTCCAAATTTTTTTAGTTGAAGTTAAGAAATTATGTTGACTTAAACGATGATATGTGTTTGTGTCTTATCAATGTAGTTGTTTGTCATTTGGCAAATATTTATTGTTTAGAAATGTTTATGGTAGGAACTTTACTATGGCCAATGTTATAGGAGGCAGTAGCTGGTAAGGAGCAATTGTTTGTTTCTCTCTTTGATTAATCCTGTGAGTTAATTCTTTATGATTGATTAATTCAGGTTGGACAATTGAGGGAGGTTTCAAGTAAAGCCCACAATGCCAGAACTAAAACTGTTCTTGGAAGTTGAGCGTGGCCAGGTAATGTTCTATTAACTTCTGTTTGAGTTTTTAAAATGGTAAATTTTTATTCTCTCATATTCCTTTTTCCCCTTTCGTTTGATAACTTCAGGATTTACATCCTATTCCTCCACCTGATAAGACAAGGGATGATATTCTACTTTTCTTCAAGCTCTATGACCCGGAGAAAGGAGAATTGTGGTATCTAATTGTTCCTCTTTATTTTGTATATTTGTCTACTCATACTTCCTGACAATGCAATTTGTTCTTTCGCAGTTTTGTTGGTAGACTGTTAGTAAAACTTTCTGGTAAGCCAATAGACTATATAGCGAAGCTAAACCAAATGGCTGGTTTTCTCCTGATGAAGAATAGAACTTTATGAGGTTTGTTGCTGCCCAACTGTGTGTTTGTATACACAGGGCTATAATTTTCTTAACCAATTCTCCTAACTGGTGATTTTGTGTCTTTTAGGAAATAAAGTTTGAGCCTTGTGTGATGTGTGAACACCTTGATAAGGATGCTCATTCCGGTAAGTCAGGTATATTTTTCTTTAGAAACATACACCCTTTTAATGTAAATTGCCAGTGACACTGTCCTTGCTTGCAGATTGAAGATGGGGATATCATATGCTTTCAGAAGTCTTCTCCAATTCAAAGTGAAGAAGCATGCCGGTGTCCAGATGTGCCTTCATTTCTGGAATATGTGCACAACCGCCAGGTATAGTCTGCTTAAACCTATTCATCTAATCTCTTTTTGATATTTTGCAGTTATAGCTAACTGATTTTATTTTGGTAGGCTGATAGTGTTTTATTATACCCTGTGTCCTCATTTGTCTGAAGCAATAGAATTCCTCCATTTCCCCATTGGTATTAATTTATAGAACTGTAATAAAGATTTAGAATCTAGTGCTTGAGAAAAAAAGAGATACCTGTACCCAGTTCTGTAATATTCTTTTAATTGATATGAGATCTTTCATTCTTTTAGGGTGTTAATTGATGAATAGATATTCCTTTGGTGTACTCCATTCTTTCCCTGTTCACAGTAGCTGCCACATGAGTAATTAATAAACAAAATCTTCTAGAATTATTAACTTGCCTCATTATAAGACAAGGAATGATATTCTACTTTTCTTTAAGCTTTAAACTGAGAAAGGAGAACTACGTATCTAACTGCTACTGTTTTTTTGTATATCTTGTCTCCTCATACTGCTGGCTAATGCCAAATTTGTTCTTTGCAGTTACACTGGTGTCCGAGTGAGAGATTAATGGAAATTATTCATGTCGTTAATGTTTTGGAGGACGACCAACGAAATGAGAAATTATTGGAAAAAGATAATTTTAGTTCGAAAATCAGAATTAATTTAAATGGGAAGCTAATTGAATCTGGATTATTAGTTTGTCAGGAAAAGTTCTCAATTTCAGCTCTGGCTTGAACTCTTTTTTCCAAGAAATCTTTGGTAGATAGTAGAAAATAGAAGTCTTCTCCCCTCTGCCGGGCCTGGTTCTTTCCCTATTAGTGATGCCCAGAAGAACTTCCGCACCATCCAATCTGCTTGCAATCATCTTGTGTTGATCATTTCTTAATCTTAAATTTGCAATTTTTCTTTTACTTAATTTTACACTTCCTTACATTTTCCATGTTTTCTGATTGTTTTTCCAACCCTATTATCTCTAAGAGAAATGTTCTATTTTGTTTTACTAACAACTACAAACAAATTATTTCCTTCATGGTGTGTTTTGGCTAAAAGGGTTTTATCATCTTTAAAAATATTAGTATTGAGTCTTTGAAAACAGCATCTCTCACTAATTTTTGCCTGTAATATAAGGAAAAGGTAAATTGATCTGTCTATACTTTCTTCAATTTTGGCTTATGGAGCCAGTCCTTTCTATCTCATTTTTCTAAGATGGTTAATGGAGTTTCATGGGCTAATACGGAAGTAGTAACACCAAAACTTTGTTTATTTTTTTACATTACTTCATGTGGTCGCTCTTGGTGTGAAAGCTGATGGAAATGGGGCACATTTATGAGGCAAAGGATATTAATGATCATAAAAGGAAAAGAAAAATGGTCTAACATGTCGAGA